>NW_028145432.1:1272500-1512500 GCF_977016875.1 Pavona decussata | reverse complement strand
ACAAGCTGACGAATTAGTGTGGGGAATGTTAAGCAAGCATTCCTTTCAAACCATGTGCATCTACTCAGACTTAATTGGGTCCTTAGTGGTAGGAGATGTACAAGCTAATCTGCTGCGTATGATAGTACCTCGCGGTCAATCGGGTGAAATGGTGTCAGAGGAAATAAAGATACCTACTTATCATCGGTTGCGTACATCCATATTCTCTTCGGTGGAGATTAATATAAGAGGTGACACAGGTCAACTGATAGCATTTGCGTCTGGTGCTGTCAGAGTAACATTACCCTTTCGACGAAGGACAATTCTGTAAGATGATTCTGCCTATGAACCACCAATTTTATCCTTATCAGCGCTATGTGATACCTATTGCGCAAAGAGGTAAAGGAGATATTAGTATCTATGGTGGAACACACCGGTATGGCCAAGGTGGAAATGGTTTGGGAGGAATGTTTCGATCTGTCTTTCGAACAGCAACACCTCTTCTCAAGACTGCTGCAAAGAAAGTGGGAAAACGGTTGCTATCCACTGGATTAGATACAGGAGTGCAAATTGCTCAAGATGTTATGAATGGGCAATCACTTAAGAAAGCAACAAAAACGAGAGCAAAAGCTGCCGGAAAACAATTTTTCACTGAGGCCTTTCGGGACATGACGCAACAACAAGGGCGTGGAAAAGTATATAAACGCAAACGAAAGGCGAATTCTGTCAGTACAAGACAAGCCAAGAAAGCGCGAACATCGTCAGCAACGTTCAAGACTATTTTTGACTGAGTATGGCTTCAGCACATCCCTTGTCTGCTCCAGGAGTTAACTCCAGTTTGCAGTTATTCGAAGTGCCGGTCACCGATGTTTCTATTGTCAAAAGTAAATGGATTGATTATGAACCGATTCAGAGTGGAACAAATCCCATTGAATTTGGTTATCAAGCCTCTATCAGATTACATCGATATCAACAAGACTGAGCTGCGGCTAGTGGTGAAAATTACAAAACGAAATGGACTAGAGACAGGAGCTGGGAAAAAGTATACGTTGATCAACAATGCTCTCCATTCTATCATCAAACAGTTCACTATTAAGATCAATGAAACCCTTGTCACAGAACAATCAGACACACAAGCTTACAATGCTTATATCAAGACGTTGCTTAACTTTACTGATCAGGCCAAGATATCTTACTTGACAAAAGCGTTGTACTACAAAGACACTGCGGGGCATATGGATGAGGTGGATAATACAGCAGATCGAAATTTGGGTCTTACAAGGAGAGGTTCTTTTACCACTGGAGATACTGAAGTTGGAATGGTTGGCGTACCCCTGTGTGATGTATTCAACATTGATAAGTTACTGTTGGATGGATTAGAAATCAAAATCAAGATAGATCGAAACAGCAATGAATTTAGTCTGATGGGTGGTGAAGATGCCAACGACTGCAAGTTACAAATTATGTCCAGTACACTCCGTGTACGGACCGTTCATGTGGCAGACAGCACTAAAATGGATCACGTAAACACCATGATGGGTCAGAAAGCGCTTCCTGCAATCTATACACTGACAAGAACCCCGACACATGCTAGGATCATTCCCAGAGGTGTGCTGAATCACACAGAGACCGATCTATTCAATGGTCTCATACCCCAATGCATCATATTTGGAATGGTGCGAAACGATGCTTACAATGGAAACTTGAGGAGGAACCCATTCAACTTCCAGTTGTTTGACCTAAATGCTGTTCGTCTAACAGTCAATGGAGAAGAAATGCCTTACTCAGGCATCGACTTGACAGGTGGCAAGAAAATCGATGGCTACAATACGCTTTTCTCTGGCAGTGGTGATATGAACTGTGGTCATGGTATAGATATTGACAGAGAAGAATGGGAGCAGGGGTATGGTTTATTTCGCTTTGACACAACACCAGCAGGAAGTGGCCATCCAGAACATTTGATTCCTAATCGAAGCAGAAATGTCAACCTGTATTTAAAATTCGGCACCGAGACTCCTGCAGTTGTCAATTTAATTGTGTACGCAGAATTCCAGAATCATTTGGAGATCGATCGCAACAGACGCGTGGTGTATGACCTGTCGCAGGGTGCTTGAAGACACAGAGATGCACACTACCTTTGAGTTATGGCAAGCTGCTTTGCAAGATCCTATGGTGGCCTCCATTATGCAAGGAGTCTTCCCCAGAGACAAACTAACTGTTGTCAACACGTACCCTTCGGTAATGATTGCAAATACGGACCCTCATGATCAGCCCGGGACACATTGGGTGGCCATGTACTTTATCTCTCCGTGGGAGACTGAGTTTTTTGACAGTTACGGGTTTCCTCCCGATACCTATGCCATGGATGGATACATAGAACGAGAAGCTACGCAACACAATAAACCATTCCAGGGACTTACTTCAGACACCTGTGGAGACTACTGTTTATTCTATTTATTTCATCGAGCACGCAATGTTGATATGAATGCAATTCAAGCTAAATTTAAGTCGCACGATACACAGTGGAATGACACACAAGTAGCCGAATTTGTACACAGCTATGTAAAATCGTTGACAACTGTTAGGCAGAGTTTACCGTTCTTTCAGAATGAACAAGCTTGTAAGTCATTAAAATGTTGGCGTTATGAATCAATAAAGTGTTGTTTAAAATGAATATGATGTATTTTTTCTTCTTTCTTTTTTTTTTTGTTTTCTCCTCGTAATGTTATCCCTATAAAGAAAAGACACTCGAATCTTTATCATCATTTCATTTCGCATTTCGTGTGAGCAACATGGCCCAGTTCAAATGCCCGAGCAGTATCATGATCGCAGGCCCCGGCCAATGCGGTAAGACAACGTTTACAAGACAATTACTACAACGAGCGGATTCTTTATTTGAGCGACCCATTCGTAAAATCGTGTACTGTTACGGACAGTGGCAAGAATGTTTTCAGGAGATGACAGATCAAGTGACATTCGTGGAGGGTATTCCTGAGGATATTCCAAGTTTATTTCCAATGAGTTGCCGACCAGGAATACTCGTGTTAGACGATCTAATGAGAAATTGTAGTGAGGATGAACGCATACTGGATTTGTTTACAAAAGTGTCTCATCATTGTGATGTCACTTGCATCTATTTGACCCAGAACCTTTTCCCACCCGCAAAGTTTTCCCGAAGCATTTCTCTCAATGCTCATTACATTATTGCCTTTAATAATCCTTGTGACACGTTGGGTTTTCTAATGTTAGCGCAACAAGCCTTTGCAGGACACATTCCTTACGTATGGGAAAGTTTCCAAGATGCAACGTCGCAACCTTACGGTTATCTCATGTTAGATTTGCATCCGCGAACGCCGGGTACCCTAAGATTACGTAGCAATATACTGCCTGTTTCACAAACTTACCCCGTGGTTTACGTAAACAAGAAAACGTATAAAACAGATGGACCTTTAACCATAGACTTCAGTTAGCATCATGGCTGCATGTACGTCAGGTCGCACAGTGAAGTCAAGAGTTGTTAATCAACGCGGTGGCAATATGACCTTACGTTCTGGTACTACTACGGCTCATTCAAAACCACGAAAGCGTCAGGGAATGCCTAAACAATCCAAATTCCAGCAACACCTACCCTTTCTTTGTGCGTGTTTTAAAAGTAATGGAAAGCAACGAAGAGGTATGATAACCCATGCTAATAGAGGTCAAATGGAAGCTATTGGGGAGGTGGCTCTAAATCCTCTTAAAGGCAACATCATAGTACCTAAACCATCATTTAAACGATTGAAACCACACAAGTCAAAGCTCCCCTATTTGACCCGCAAGAAACCGAGCCTTAAACAGAAGAAGGAACTGCTCAATCAAAAAGGAGGATTTTTACTAGCCCTTGCTTCTCTGATTGCACCCCTTGCTGTTGATTTACTGGGTAAAGTGTTCAAATGAAGCACGCTCAAAAGATGGTAATTATGCCGGAACACTTATTACAGAGCATGGAGACAGAAAGGCGTTTGACTGCTCCTGCTCAACTTCCAACTCTGACGAGATTAGATCAAGACATGAAGCAAATCATAGAGTCTCCTTTACCAGAAGACCAAAAAGTCCTCATGTTGGATCAACTTCTACAGCGCTATCAAGGGCTGACAAGACAAATGAAAACGGAGTCGGCAATAAAACCGACTGTGGTCCTTCCCAAACCAGCTCCTTTGCCTGCTACAGAGACATCCGGCACAACAGATGAAAGTACACCTGCAGAGGCGTCCAGGAAAAGAGACTTCAATTCATCTCAATCAAAGTCTACAAAAATACCAAGAAAACTGCCTGCGACATCTGTGACTACACTGGAATCCAAAATTCCTCGCCGGATTGAAACGATGCCTTCTATTTCACCCGAGGATATGGCAATCCCTTTGTTGTTGGATACTGCACCTGAATCAACACGCAAATCATCTAATAAACGAAAGGTGAGAACACCCATGGTGGCCAGGTTATGGAGCAGGAAACGATGGGAACATTATTAAACTAAACATTATTACTCATGCAGGGAGCGGTATTAGTTAAAATTTGGGCTCCGTTTTTCTTGTTATTTTTATTTGTGTCATGATTATCACTTCCGGTTCATAGCGCTGCTATAAAGACTTCCGGTTTGTTGACTTCCGGCAAATGTCACATCCGGTCGTAAGCAAAACAGCGTTACTGAAGTGTCACGAAGTTGTATCTTAAAACCCGCGTTACATTACTGGCTTCCTTGTGGAACAGTGTTCTTTTATAAATACCATAAACTTTTCTTACGCATGCGCATGAGTATAGGCTACTTGAAGTCTCTTGTTCATATAATAGTATAATTTGTTACAGCCTTGAATAAACTTTGAGGTATATGTTAGTTTTGATAATTGACACGGAACTTGTTAGAACGTCAAGTAATAAAAAAACTGTGTGATCTTTGTATTAAAGAGTATTTTAAACCAAGATAAAGTTGGTCTCCAAATGTTTTCTCACAAATACGATTCATAGATTGAAATCTGACGAATAAGAGGCATTGGGAACCATTTTGTGAAGTTCGTATCATTGGTCATTGGCTTTTACAATATTTGGTGGCTCTTAAAAGAGCCCTTGGTGTCTTGGTAATCTCTGTTCTACTCCTCAATCAATGGACGAAGAACAGAGAGCAGTCCTTAATAAATTGCTCTTTTTCCGCCAACCGCTTCCGCAGAAGAAGCTCCCTTGAATGTTTCAAATGTTTGGTGTCAGTTCTCGCCATGAAATTTCTGTCAAGGCGGTCTGTACCGTTGAACTGAGGTTTCGGCTGTATAATGACAGGCGGTGGCGTCCCGTCGACCACACTGTTACCAGGCAGAGACAAGTCTCGTTCGACTTCTTGAATTGCTATAGCAAGAGTTTCCTGAAATTTCTTTGAGATGTCCATGGCGAACTGAAGTTGAGGTTAATGCAAGTGTCGATTCTGTTAGCCTTTTTATACTGGCCTATTACCATAAAAATGCGGTGTGGCGGCATAAAAAAAAACAAAGGTAAAAAGGTAAACCGGTTCGAAAGAATGCGGTAAAGTTTATAAAATGCGGCAGCAGAGCCTCTATCCCACTCGACGCGGTAGTTTTAAACGACGATTGAGTCTTGCCCGTCAAAGAAATTAATGTTGCGGCAAAAGTTCCCAGCTAAATCAATTAATCACAGAACTATGATTCAGTTTGAAAGATAAACCTGCGATCAGGTTTTATTTTGGTCCTAAAAGTGCACGGTCTAAGAACTAACATCATCAGGCAAAGAGTTTGGAAAAAACTTCATCTTGATTTGGCGAGCGCAACTCAAAGAAACCAGCACAAGTTTGTTTTGTTTTCGCTTTTCACATATGCAAATTCGTTGTTGACAGTCTCTTGAGAGATTTCTTGCGCACTCGCGCACTCGCACTCTCGCGCTCCGATAAAAAATATAAAGCGCTTGATCGCAGGTTATTCGAAAGATTGCAGCGGCAAATCATCTATTCAAAATTAACTTTTATTCACTTCAATGTTCGGCGTTCTTTTTTTCCCTCCCCGCGCTGTCCCGCTTCCTCGCATACTCGCGCTCTCGCGCTCTGAAAAAAAAATAAAGCGCTTGATCGCAAGTTATTCGAAAGATTACAGCGGCAAATTATCTATTCAAAATTAACTTTTATTCACTTCAACGTTCGGCGTTCTTTTTTTTCCATCCCCATGCCGTCCCGCTACCTCGCGCACTCGTGCTCTCGCGCTCCGAAAAAAAAAGCGCTTGATCGCAGGTAATTCGAAAGATTGTGGCGGCAAATCATAATCACTTCGACGATAAAAAGAAACGGGCGAATAAATGCGGTTAATGCATATAACATAAAATTCATCCGAATGCATCACAGAGGAAAACGTATTCCCACCAAGTCTGGATAACCAACGCTGACACAATGTGATCAACATGTCCTAAATCAGTTTATTAAAAACAAGACAGTTTCTATAATTTACAAGGTAGACTTTTCGTCTTTGTTTATAAAGCTAACTCTTTCGACCTTTTAATGTTTACAAAGCTTCATTTTTTTTACATAAATATTAAGAATTGAATAGTTGTTGCTTGGCGTTTACTGAGGGATCAGGCTGCTGAACTTGCTGAAGCTGGTAATCATTACGTACGAGTTGTTGGAACATTTTACGTTCCAGAGAATCTCTGTTTCGTTTGGATAACGGAAGATCAGCCCACTGAAAGAAATTACACTTGATCTTGTTGTTGCAGTTCAAGAACATGCGTCCAGGGTTCTTGATTGACTTGCCGACCTTCAGTACTGGTTTAGCAGGATAATCACAATCACAAGTCAGGACGGGAAACTGCTGCTTTAGTTCAGGATGGAGTTGATGACGGGCAGCTTCCATGTAAGGGGGCGCCTCTCTTTGACTAGCAAACAGCCAACAATCGTGCACTTCACATTTCAAATAGCGCCATCCATTCTTAGAGGTACGAAATTGCATCACAGTATCGTGAATTGGACACCACATTACGGCTGTTGTATTCGGTGGTGGAAGCGGTTGTGGCATGTTCACCTCTTCAAGGAGGTCTGTGACGGCCTTCTCGTATTCTTCTGATACACTGAGCTGAGGTTGTTCAGGTAATGGTGCCATACACTGGATAGCGGGAAGACTTGTCTCTTCTTTCTTGTTCACTTTACTGTCATTTTTGTTTAGAGCTTTACCTTCACGTTTCCTTTTTGTCAGGTTTGGATTCTTGGCGGGAGGAAAAGTTACCTCATAGGAACAGTCAGTAATCATCTTGCTTGGCTTATTACACGAATGGTAGCTAACAAACAGCAGCGTGGGTTTTATAGGGTATTGCACAATAAAACTTGTTTGGCAAGCCCGGCCTTGTCCGGGCATGCCCGGTTTATGTGGGTCCCAATACATGGCTCCTTTTCGATCACATATAGATACGGCCATGTCCGGGCATGCCCGGCTTATGTGGGTCCCAATGCATGGCTCCTTTTCGATCACACATACATACGTTTCTATTTTACAATTCGTAAGCGGCCATTTTGAATTCATTATCCACCCCTCAATGCGCTTTGGCGCCATCTTGAATATATTAATCCAGAAGGGGCCATCTTGAATTCATTATCCACCCCTCAATGCGCTTTGGCGCCATCTTGAATCTATTATCCAGAAGGGGCCATCTTGAATTCATTATCCACCCCTCAATGCGCTTTGGCGCCATCTTGAATCTATTAACCAGAAGGGGCCATCTTGAATTCATTATCCACCCCTCAATGCGCTTTGGCGCCATCTTGAATATATTAATCCAGAAGGGGCCACACCCGTATGAACCGCTCGACATTTTTACTTATGTTCCTCCTGATCTGGAATCGAAGATGTTCTTGACGTAAAAGCTCTGGTTACGGGAGATCATCTTTGTAGGTGTTGATGATCTCATCGGTGTTTGGCAAATCACTGGTCCTGTCACACAGCACTGACCTTACGAGACAGAGGAGGCTTGACGCCAACACAGACAGATCTGTTCGGAGGAAAGAAGAGCTTCAATACTTCAGTCGAACAAAGAAATGTACGAGCTGATGGGGAGGTAAAAGGAAAAAAGAGCAATTCAATAGAGATTTAACTCGAAAACTCATTACCGGAAAATTGCTCATCCAGTTCAGCTTTGATATGGTTAATAAGTGGAACGGCCACATTTCGCTCATGGTACTGCTCGGGATTGTCAGCAGGTGCATTGCAACGATGGATCTGGCGACCATCCACCCTCGGCATCGTAGGGTCCACATTGACGTTACGTGCCACCCTCACTCCATGCTTATAGACATGCGCGAATTTCTCGTCCATTTTAGACGTTATTTTGTTGTAAGTCCTCTTGACATCTGCAATCCTGAAGCCATTTGACAGTGTAAATTCTTGCTATTTTAATTTGTCATTAATAAGGCTGTAATTTCTTTCTCACATTATTTTAAAAAAGAATAATGTTCCTTTCAAGATCAATTGACTGGCCCTGCAGCTTCACGGTGACACCTGACAAGTGAGAGAGAGGAATTCGTAGAGCACAAGAAATGATACAATGAAGTCAAAAGTTGCTACACTTGCCAACAGTGCAACCGCGTTGTTCTTGCTCTTTCGGTCCCAGGTGGCATCTTGGTACTCTTCGCCACACATCTCGTGATTAGCCCCACAGGAGGTGTTTTCTAAGCCTGCAATGACGTAGGGGTATGCCTGGTAGAAGTGCGTGTATGCTGTGTGGCACGCGGCGCGTGGCCCATCTAGTTCTGCACATGTCAGTAAGTCCTTTATGGCGACTTGCCTCTGGTATGGCCTTCGTACTTATGGACTGTAGAAGACCTTTGACGGAAAGGTGCACAATAACAAGTTTGCATTCTTATCACAAAATGATGTCTACATTATTTTTAATACGTTACCCTTTTAACATAATTAGTACTTAAAATGTAATATTAAAAACAAAATTACGAATTACTACAATATTATAACTACAAAAGGTCAATGACAAGTAAAGCTATAATCCGCCTTACCCTCTCGCTTACTTATAACTGTGGCGTTTCAATTTAGTCTTAAAATCATTCAAGGAAGTTGTTTGCCGTGATTCTGTTGGCAAACTGTTCCACAACTGAGCCCCACTGTATGAGAAACTTTTCTTTAAATAATCAGTGCGCGGTTATGGAAGAGTTAGCGTGTTTTCAGTATTCCTTAAATGATAAGGATTCAAATTATCGCGAAAAACAAAGTTAGATCTTAAATATTCAGGTGTCATCCCATTTAAAGTTTTATACATCATAATTGATTTTTTATCCAATCTTTGATGGCAGTGTTTTCGCCACCCTAGTGCCCGGAACAAATCATCCAAGTTGCTATCATATCCAGCGGACATCAAAATGCGGGCTGCGCGATTTTGAAGCTTTTGAAGCTTATCAGACAGGCCTTTGTTACAATTTCCCCACACCTCATTACAATAATCAAAGTGGGGTTGAACAAGGCTATGATAAACATTGATTAAAATATTAAATGGCATTAGATATCTTATGCGCTTAATTGCACCAATAGCGGAAGCAATCTTTTTAGAGATATTTTCAATATGACATTCCCAATTTAAAGTTTGGTCGACGTAGACCCCAAGAGATTTGGCTGATGCTACCTGTTCCACAGCCATGTCCTTTATAGTTAGAGAGGGTCTCTCTGAAATATTCGATAACTTCTGCCTAAATGCAATGAGCATAAACTCTGTTTTTGTTAGATTTAAAGTAAGCTTGTTGGCTGATAAGCAAGTGTACACTTTGCTTAGATCATAATTAAGACAATTATTTAAATGGTTAACGTCAGTACTAGCAAACGTCAAGCTGGTATCGTCAGCATTCATCCTAGTCTGTGAAAATTGCAAGCAATTCGGTAAGTCATTGATATATAACAAAAATAGAAGAGGTCCTAGAATTGTTCCTTGTAGAACACCACATGACAATAATTTGGGGGTTGACTTACAACAATTTACATCACAGATTTGAGTTCGTTTATCTAAGTAAGAAGTAAACCATTGAAGACTAGTCCGTTGTATTCCGTAATATTGCAATTTACGTAATAAAATTTCGTGATCAACTGTATCAAAGGCCTTTTTAAGGTCTAAAAAGACAACAGCGTTGACAAAACCACGATCAATATTCAAAGCCCAGCTATCAGTAGCCTCAAGTAGTGCCGTAACCATGGAGTGTTGAGAGCAGACACCAGATTGATGACGCGTAGTGAGGCTATTCTTAGTTAGATATTTATATATCTGGTCGTAAATTACGCGTTCAAACACTTTGGCCACCACTGGAATTACTGATATTGGTCAGTAATTTGTCGGCTCAGTACGCTTCCCAGAGTTTTTATACAGTGGGGTAACTCTAGCAGATTTCCAGTCATTAGGGAAGATACCGGTTATCAAGGATTGATTGAATATTACGGTGAGAGATTCAGCGAGTAAGTCAGGGCATTCCCTCAATAAGTTCGCTGAAATGTTATCTAAACCAGTTGCCTTTGGCCGGCAGAGTTTTGATAGGAGTGAGAAAACATGTGCAAATGTTGTTTTTTCAAACATGAAATCTTTATCAGTCTCGCTAAGAAACTCTGCGAAGGAGTTATCAACCTTTATTACATGTCTGCTGAGGTTAGGCCCAATTTCTGTAAAAAAAGAATTTAACATTTCTGCCACATTAGTTTGGTTTTCCGATTTTTGCCCATTGTATTCTATCTCATTTATAACGGTTTTATTCGACTTGCCTGAAGTCAGTTTGTTAACAGTTTTCCGTGTTTTGCGTTGATCACCAGAGCAATTTCTGAATGCGTTTTTATAGTAATCTTGTTTGGCAGTGTTAATATCCCTATTTACTTGATTCCTCATACTTCGGAATTGGTTCCAAACGGATGGATCATTTGCTTTGGGCTTCCAAGGAAATACAATCAGAATTGCTTCAGTTTATTGATCACGTTCCTGATTTGTGGTAAAGCACAGCTGTGGGAAATTACCAGATTCTGGCAATGACCACTGCAGTGTACATATTCAGCCTTTGGCGAACACTCTCTTATTCGATGCTGAACCCCCGCGTTGTCACTGGACATGTTAGTGGCACCATCGTACCCCTGACCCATCATGTTCTCTATTTTCAGACCAAGACCTTGCAAAGTAGACACTATCGTTTCCACTATTACCTCGCCGGTTATTCATGGCAGATGAATAAAGGCAATAAAGTCCTCCCTGACATTGTTGTTCTTGTCGATTAAGCGTGCACACAACGCTAGTTGCTCTTTGTTGTGACTCGTTACCTCGTCCGCCATTATACTGTAGAGCTTGGCAGCCTTGATTTCCTCTAGCAGATTCTTTAATATGATATCCTGTCCAATAATTTCAATGATCCTATTCCGGATTAAAGTCAACATTAGTAATGTTTCTGCTGGAGAGTTGGATATTGTCTCAGTGTTGTTTCCAAATGTCATTTGTTGTAAATCTGTCTCTAACACAGTTCTAAACCTTAACTTTAACTATTCTCAAGAAAGAAACGAAGTGAAAACTGCCAAACACGTGCTCTCGCACTGAACTCAAACATGGCCACCAAAACAGTTTGCGGGGTGGCCTGGGAAACAGTCAGGGACCCAGAATCCCGTGGGGTCACTAGTCAATAACATTACGACATCTCCCCTCTAACAGGATTCAATGAGTCTTTGTGGCTTTTTAACTTGCCGTCCAGATCTTGTAGTAATGGGTGACCTGTGTGCATCTGCTGTGAATTTGGTTGGTACTTCTGCTTCTGTGGATGCCGGTTGGTCAAATTCAGGCAAACGTGGACTCCTGGGTGAGTCATGAAATGGTGGAATTACAGGATCACGCAGCGGTGAGTGCATGGGCTGATCATTTGGAACTGAGATGATCTGTCTCCTATTTCTTCTGTAAATACGCCCTTGGTCATCTTCCAAGAGGTATGACCTTGGCAACACTTCTGCTTTGCGCCATTCTTGCTCTCTGTTTGGACGAATTCGCACCTTGTCTCCCACCCCAAGTGGAGGCAAATCTTTGCTTTGTTTGTCATAGTTCCTCTTAGAAATGTTCTGGCGAGGTTTGAGTGCTTTAGCAACTTGGTCAGGGCCAGCAGCTTGTGGTAGTAAGAGACGTCTATGAGTCGGGGTCATTGTGCGTGTTCGACGACTCATCAGCAACTGTACAGGTGATACACCTATATCTTGAAAAGGTGTATTACGATACTTGAGCAGTCCTTCAAATGGGTCTTTGTGGTCTGCTGCAGCCTTCTTTAGGATACGTTTCGCAGTCTGTACTGCCCTCTCAGCTGCACCATTCGATTGAGGATACTCTGGTGAGCTTGTAGTATGGTGGAATCCCCACTCCTGGGCAAATTCTTTGAACTCTTGTGTACTGTCAAATAAATTTCTGGTATTGCTGTACTGTGAGCCATTATCACTAATATCATTACCACTCTCTCTTATCACTCTCTCTCAATGTTGGCATATCTTCCCTCACTTGTAGTTAGTGTCTTGGAGCTGAATGCAACTGGTTTACCATCTTGCATGATCACTGCACCAAGTCCAGTGCTACTTGCATCCACATTTAGCACTGTTTCCTTGCTGTTGTCAAAATAGGCCAATACAGGTGCAGTAGTTATGACAGATTTCAGTTTGTCAAAAGCCTCCTGCTGTGGTTTCTCCCAAACAAATGCTGCATCTTTCTGAGTAAGTTGTGAGATGGGTCCTTGAAGATCAGCTTTGTGCTCGATGAACTTGTCTAAGTAATTGATTGTTCCTAGAAACCGGAGAACACCTTCTTTGTCTGTAGGTGGGGGCATTTGAGTAATGGCTCTGATTTTCTCAGGATCCGGTTTCAACCCTTCTGACGAGAGAATGTGTCCAACATAGCTTACTTCTGGAACTCTGAGTTTCACTTTCTGGGGGTTGAACTTCCATCCTCTGCTCTTGTCAAGCACCGCTCTCAACCTCTGATCCATGTCTCTCTGATCTTCACTATGTATCAGGAAATCATCTACTATTATTTGAACAGGTACCCCTTCAAAAAGTCTGTCCATCTCTCGTTGGTAGATTTCAGGAGCTGGTGAAATGCCAAAAGGGAGTCTCGTGAATCGGTAACGCCCCCAAGGGGTATTAAACGTTAAAAGTTTAGAACTTTCGTCATCAACTTGGAGTTGCAAGTACCCACTGCAGGCATCAAGGGACGTGAAGCTCTTTGCACCCGACAGGCGATTTGCTACCTCCTCTACAGTAACCATTGGATAATAAGGCCGTTTGAGAGCCTTATTGAGGTCCCTTGGGTCAATACAAATTCGAACATTGTCCTTAGATGGTGGAATGTTCATGTCTCTATCTTTGGCTTTCCTTTTGTCAACAACTAGCATAGATGACACCCAAGGTGTATGTTCCTCCACTTTGACAATAATACCATCTTCTTCCATCTCTTTGAGTTTTTCTTGTGCTGGCTCTAACAGAGCAATCGGTATTTTCCTTGGCGGGTGGACTACTGGAGGTACTGAAGGATCAATCTCCAAATGCACTTTGGTTGGCAGTTTACCAGGCTTGTCACTGAAACAGTCCTGATATTCACGCAGCACAGGGCCAGTCTCGAAAGTACTCTGGTCTTCATCTTGTCTTGATGTGTCTGAATTCACAACATGTGGCTCAGGTGTATCTATTAATTGAAGATTCATAAACTTAATCACTTCTAGATCCAGGTAGACATCACAACCCAACAGTGGTGTGAAGTTGCCTTCCACAACAAGGTACAACACATCGAGTTTTTGGTTCTTGTACTGAGTCAGAAGAGATACAGAGCCCTTCGGGTGTATGGGTTTCTTTGCAAGCAAGCCTTTAAGCGGTTGATGAATCTTTTGTAGAGGTTTCTTAGTGATTTGTGTGTAAAGGCTGTAGGGGATTGCTGTGGCTTCGGCACCCATGTCTGCCTTGATTCGAACGTCTCTTCCTGCAATCTTGAGAGTAATCAAGCTTTTGTTTCTCTTTCTACTGTCAGAAACAGTTCCCAGTTCAACAGATCCAAAATATGTGTGCACATCCTCACTCTTGCCCTGACAGTCTTCATCAAAAGAATTCTCCTGCTCCGCCGTGTCAACTTGTGAACCTTTCTTAGCAATGTCTTTGCACACCTGTGCAAAGTGTCCTTCTTTCTTACACTTCATGCACTTTTTTCCAAATGCAGGACATTTATTTGGCTGATTAAATGGGTGCTTGTAACTGCAGAATTTACACCACCGAGCAGTTGCCCTGCCCTGTCCGTTTGACTTCTTCACAAACTGAATTCCTGATGAGCGTTCGGTACCAGCACTTGTGGGCACATTAAACTTGAACTTTTGCTGTTCAGCTGCCTCAAAAGTTCTACAATAATCATGAGCACTGTGCAGAGTGAGATCTGGCTTTTTAAGCAATTCGCCTCGTAATTCATCCGATAACACTCCACCAACAATACGATCCCTGATTAATGAGTCTTTTAGATCTCCAAATTCACATGTCAGGGACAGTCTCTTTAGTTCACTCACAAAATTATCAATTCGCTCTCCCTCCTTCTGGTTTCGCTGATTAAACACTAATCGCTCATAGATAACATTCCTAGCCCCCATAAACTTCTTACAGACATCGTCATAACACTCATTGCTCTCGCCCGTGTTGAAAACAAAATGACTGTACTCCTCGATAGCTTCTGGCCCAGCACAATGAAGTAACATGTTTACCTTTAGTTTATCTGGTTTCTCATCTTCCGCTTTCGCCACAAGGTAAATTTCAAACTGCATTAGAAACTTCCTCCAGTTTTCCGATGCGTGTGCATCCAGCACTAGCGGACCAGGTGCGCGGGAATCTCTTTCGGCCATTAGGACACAACTTGTCACCTTTTTCGTACCTTCTTGCAATTCGTTCACTTCTCAAAAATCGACCACGTCTGACACCATGTTGTAAATCTGTCTCTAACACAGTTCTAAACCTTAACTTTAACTATTCTCAAGAAAGAAACGAAGTGAAAACTGCCAAACACGTGCTCTCGCACTGAACTCTAACATGGCCACCAAAACAGTTCGCGGGGTGGCCTGGGAAACAGTCAGGGACCCAGAATCCCGTGGGGTCCCTAGTCAATAACATTACAACATCGTCGTGGTTAGCTATCATCTGCAGAGCCGCTAAGAAATTGCCTGTATTTCCACAACTGTCTTAGCTCAAGACTTCGTTATCTCCATGCAGGGAAATGCACTGTCGACCACAGAAAAGGATGGCTTCTGAAACATTTGACGATGTGCCTATTTCTGATAATATTCTTCCTCTGTTCGTCATCTATTCGGTTGTTCACGTTTTGCTCTTGGTTTTCAACCGAAGTAAGGAAGGATTCGGTAGCGATCATTGTGTCGTGATGGTACTTCATTTGCTCTTGTCTTTTTGCCTTTTCTTGAAGCTTATGCCAGTTTACGAAAGGCTTGTTAACAAAAGCGCCCTTGTCTTTCCTGCAATGCATAGGTGTCATCAAAGCACAGTGTTTACAGAATACCCCATCTACTGAAGAGCTGTAGACCATCCACAAGTACTCACTGAGGTGTCGTGACTGAAACCCTCTTCGGCACTGATGAAGAAATCGCGTTGGAAATTTGTAGTTAATCGGTGGCACCAACTGACTTTTAATCAAGTGATACTTCAGATCAACTGGCAGCTTATTTGCGGAAGAACTAAATTTCTTAGAGGTCGTTGAAAACTTTCCAACGTCATTTATTTCTTGTTGCATCATTGGTTCTAAGTGATGCTGCGTTAGATTGTCATCAGTATTTTCAGGTACTGGAGCTTGAGAAGTCTCTACAATTTTATAAATAATGCAGAATTGTTAAGAAAGTACACATCGGCTTTTCATAGAATATTGACATGACATCAGGAAACCATGATAAGAGACCAAGAGAAACATAAAATGTATTTTCCGTCTTTGTGTCTCGAAAACTTTTATTTTGATGGTTTGGGATGCCTGTGGATTTCCAGAAGGTGCTGCTTTAGATTAACCCTCCCCCAGTCCTTCTCCGAATTGTTACTCTGTGTTCCCTCACTGGCTATTTATTAAGCGATGTAAGTTTGTTTTATATCGAGGAATAGCGGCTAAATCTCAGCATCCGTGAGAAAATATCTTTGCTGATCATTGTATTCACTGAATAACCCAAATTACAGTAACTGTCATTGGTGGAAGCACAGCTGGGGCTGACTATGTTTTGGTATCTGCTTAATAAAATCAAAGGCTCGTGCATGCAGAAGGATTCGTGGACGCCATGCCGCATTGCAGAAAACGTTATGTATAGACAATTAAACAATTAAATTACACACGCACTCTGATTCCTTCCGATACGCGAAGAAATACAAAGGTGGACGTGTGCGTTTTAGTGGTGGTTTTGCTTGGTTGCCAATCGACACGAGAGTGTCCAGTTTTTCGTCCAAACACCTCCGTAATTTTTTCCTCGCGTCGTGTTGTTGCCAAATGAAACCTGATACATCTGAACGATTTTGGTTGCCTAGCACGTGACCTAAATCTTCCTGTTTTCACATGGTTATATTCCTTTCTACGTTCAAACAATGGCTTTTGTCACGTTTAATAACATCGGGAAAAGGTTTTAACCTTCCTAAAGTTGCTATTTTGGCCTGTAAACACTAAAAATTTGCATCACAATGCTTGATCTAAGTAAACGTAAATATAGAAATACATCAAGTGTTGTGATGCAAATTTTCAGTGTTTACATTTTTTCTGTTGAATCGATGTTATCGCTCAAACTGGACCCCAAATGAATTTTATTGCGGCTTCTGTTTGGGCGAATTTCATCCACTAATTGCGAGGACATGTGTTTGTTTACAATATGCTTAGTTGTCACATTTCATCAATAAAAATAGAAAAACACAAAAAGCTTTCCTAAATAAAAAATTTATTCAGATAGCTAGGTCTTTTTCAGGCTGGTTCTCATAAAATCGTTATGATCGCTGGAAAATGCGACCAGCAATCCCAGCGATCAAATGAGAATCGTTCTGTTCAACGATCACGATCGCTGACATCCCAAGTATCCGACGGTCGCGATCATAGTGATCAAAACGACCATATGAGAATTGGTTTCTGCGATCGTAGCAATCGTAGTGACTGGAAATATCCCATAAGTTATTACAACATTGGACTTTGTATCCCATAATTCAACACAAAAATATAACTTCTTTGCGGGAAAATGTCGTCCACAAGCAATGCCCAAGTCCATAAGGCAGAATTTTGTGAAGAAGTACAGAAATACGAGTGCCTTTACAATAAGTTTAACAAAGATTACAAGAATAAACATATTAAAGCCGATTGTTGGAGAATAATTGGCGAAAGGTGTGGGATCACTCCAGAAGATGCCCCTCATGGATACAAAATCGCGGGAATTCCAATATAAAATTTTAAATAGATACCTAGTAACGAATTAATTCCTCTGTAAAATAGGTCTAATAACTTCGCCTTTATGTACATTCTGTGAACGTGAGAACGAATCCCTCGAACATTTATTCATTACATGCTCCTATGCTACGAGTTTCTGGCTGGACTTTATTTGTTGTTGCAAAAAACTAAATATAGACTTAGAGGAACTTTCTTATACCGATATTCTTTTGGGAATCTGGCAGAGAAAGGACGATTTTCTTTTATTAAATCATCTTGTAATTTTAGCTAAGCAATGTATCTATGATTGTCGCCAAAAAGGTACCCATCCTTCTTTTAGAATATTCACCAATAAGATCAACTACGTTTATCGATTAGAATGGCAAATAACGAGGTCAAATAAGAACGAGTCCAGTCACAAACTTAAATGGAAAAAATATAGACTGTACGCTTTAGATACTTTATAACGGTATAGTGCTCTCGTGTTTTCTCCCTTAGTGACAAACTGTAGAAAACTAGGTTAAAAAATAAAAATGATATGTATTATAAAAATAACTAGCATAACTAACATAAGTGTTGTATTTATAGTTAGTATTGTAGTAATGTTACTATATTGTAAATAGTGTTACGCATTGTTAGAAATTTAGTTTTTGTAAGTAATGTTAGTATTGTAAGCAGTGTTAGTGTTGTAAGTAATGTGTGGTACTTAAATGAAAAAAAAAAACATTAAAAAAAAACTCCAGAAGATGCCGAGAAGAAGTTCAAGAACACGCACACTGCGTATGGACGCTACTTGAAAAAGATTAAGAACATTCCTTCTGGCTCTGGTTGTGATGCTGTTCCACCAAGAGAATTCGAAAATCTCGAATGGCTGCAGCCTCACATGACTTCAAGATCGACTACGTCGAACTTTGTGAAAAAACCCGTTGGCGGGAGTGCTGGTGCCGCCGAAGAGGAACAAGAAGAAAATGAAGCTTTCGAAAATGATAGCATGGAATCTTTGAATCGAGAAGCTGCTGTGGAGTGTGAAACTGAAATCGGAAATGGATCAAACAGAAGTTCAAACGATGTAGAGCCAGAATCTGTCAATCAGCCTTCAAAAAAGAAAAAAACGATAAAAGCAAAGGGATGCCATGGAGCTTTCACAGTAAGAAAAGCAAGAAAGTGAAGGACCCTGTAGAAATCGTTTGCTCAAAAGCGCTAGTAGCATAGCAGAACATGTGAAGCAGGCATCTGAAGTGAAAAAGCGAAAGTCAGCAGGGCCATTGGATTGCGAGGACACTTTGTATTGTAAGAGCCTCATTGGAAGATTCAAGAGACTAGATGCAAGGTCCAAGGCGTACATACGACTTCAGATTGAACAATTGTTTTTTCCAGGCTGAAGACAATTTTGGAGGTGATAATGCTCCCAGGCACTTTAGTACCTCACAGCCTAGTGATATCAATTACCAAGGGCACAATTCACATCTGATGGTTTAGGCATCATTTCAAGAAACTGACCCTTCACCCTGGACATTGTTTTGATGTGTATTATGACACATGTTCTAGTTTTACTATCATTACAATGTTTATTATTTATCACTAACAAACACAAAAAAGACTATTGATATTATTGTTGCCGAAGAAGAAACGAATTCACTCCGGCATTTTTTACTCAGCAACTGTATTGGAGGTAGACATATGGTTTTTCAATATTCTGGGTATGTTTTCTATTTGGGATTAGTAAACAGAACCTAATCACTATTCGCAGAAGCATTTGAGCAACAAAATATTGAATAGGATGGATAACTCCAGACCAATACATGTTAATGTTATGTTGGTGGCGTGTATGGTGTTCGCAAGTATCAATCAAAGCTGCATAATGAGTCAAGAGTAAAAGAACTATTAACTTCGTTTTTTTATAGTTCAATAAAGCTTTGACAAAACTAAAATGATGTATAATTAACTTCAGTTGAAAAGTGGGTAGCTATAGCTGTAATCTACAGAATATTTGCAATATTACAATACTACAAGGCTGTAATCTACCAGGTATTACCTGGTTAGATCCCTTCCTCATTCTACAACAACTTTCAAGCAGTAAATGAAGTAATCATGAGGGGCCTAATATTTTAAAGCCACAGTCCAAGTAACATTCAACAATAAATTGTTGTAAAGCCCTCAAATGCAGCTGGAAAACTAAAGATTAATAAGAAAGTTTAGGAGGACAGCTAAGGAGGAAACCTTAGTAGGCTTCCATCATATCTCATCCATATTTGTTATTTTAATAATGTTTGATCCTTGGTCAATGAGGATGTGTGAATCTGAGTGAAACAAGCAAACCAGCCTCTTATCTCATCTAAAACTGACACTATAATTGTAATCATTTTACATGTTGAGTGTGAAGAGCCAGCATAACACTGTGCTGTAACAGTATTGTATTTTCCCACAAATCATACAATGTTCACAGACATAAAATTGAAATATTATAGTTATGAAAGAATGACCATCCTTTCCACATATACACCTTAATTATTCTTGGAGATTCTACCAGAAATGAGATTTAATGTCTTTTTTCTTTGGTGTTTTAAATTAAGAGCCAATTATTACTTTAACCTACGTTTTCACACAAACCACAGCTTATTTTTTGTTTTTGTTCAGCGACATGAACTTCATTTTAATTTTTTTCTATCTTGTAAGTTTTATCTTATATGACCCCACAAACATTTTCATGCTTTATACTTATACTATGTGTTTGTTGTCTTTCTATTCTGTTTAGCTTTTTTCTTCTGTCAAATAGCCCTGGCTTTCTTATGTTGGATGTTGATATCTGTGGGTTTTTACTTTGGCCTTCAGAAAATAACCAGAACTAAGAACAGGGCCAGCTTTAAATATCAAAGCCATTTTTTTTATGCCAATAATACCACATATTTTACTTTATTTCATTTTATTATTTTTTTTTTTTTGGGGGGGGGGGGTTGTTTTGTTTTTGTTGTTGCTGTTATGACATAACGCTCAAATCTCCCTCACTATGAACAAGCCAACAAAATAATTGGCCATCGGTAAACAATTTCCATAATCCCTTCACTGTTTATATTAATGTGCTTGACCTATATCCAGGATATTTTTTTGAAGACTCTCCTATCAGCTATGTTGGCAGTTTCTAAGATCAAATTTAAAGTTATGCCTTTTGCTGTGGCCCTCTCTGATAACCATTAGAACAATGAGAATACTCAGAGCACAAGAATGCATGCCGTGATCCCACTGGCCAAAAACCTTTCCTGTATAAAGATAAGTTTACCCTTGAAGTCAGAGGCCAGTCTTGCTGTCTACTCTCACCTTGCCTGCAGCATTGTGGTTCTTGATGACATGGGTATGACAGCAACTTTAAAAAAAGAAACACACTGTCACACACACAGTCTGCATTACCAGTACCTACTTGTCATATTGATATGATATCAATGCTAAATATTGCAAAAATTTGCTGGTAGTTCTCCTCCTCTCCCTTCCATTTAAAAATTTGCACATTATGTACAATGTAAACCTTAGTGTAAGATCCTGGCCCATTCTTCTGGACAAGGTATCTTCTGTAACTGTGAAAAATGCCTTCATGCTTCCCTAAACTAACCCTAATAATACAGATCCCAGTATTTTAAGGTTTAGGAAGTGTCGTTGACAGATCTAAACTAAAAGCTAAGTGAGATTTACTATGGCATTATTTACCATGGGTAGTCCTATTTACCATGGTGTGCTTTGGTGACCTTGTTGACGCCTTTGTACTGTCTCTGGTATATACCAAAACAGTGCAATACTTTTTTTTAGAAATTTATTATGTTGTTCAAAAAATGCTGTAAAATTGGCTGTCCATATAACAGACTTTGCCAAGAAGACAAAAGAAGGCACAAATACAAAATTAATAATTCAAACACAAAGATGAAATTTACCAAGCACTGGTAGTTTTCCACACTCTTTAGAATAGGGTATTGGACAAAATACTGTCTCATAATTTTGTCAGTTTGGTTCATTTGTTCTCTTTAGTGCAAACTAATATGGTTTAAATTGTAGATATTATCTTGACTTGTCCCACAAGATAACTTTCAGCATAATATTCACTGCAAGTCTGCACAAAGGTGCAGTCAAAGCATATTTACAAGTGATATTTAAAAAAACTGCTCAATAATAGTATTATAATTAGTTAATAACACAGACGAAATAGGATTGCTACAAGACCTTCTTGACTCACAGTAATCAGTGATAGCTACATTAGAGAACTTTGCAAGTTGGAGTGTCAGCAGGTCCACATCAGCTGGAAAGTTGCCTGCAAATTTCTTCTGACCTGTACTTTCACTTATCATGTGATTGTTTCAATATAGAGAGATTAATTTTTCATGTCAATGTCACAATCAGTTTAATTACAATTGCTCATTTAATACAGATCGAAAATCTCGCCTTGCTGTGTATTTTACAGTCGGCATACAAGTCTTTCAGAAATGTGTTGGGTGCTTTGTACGAAGAGAGCATTCGAAAAACTCGAGGCAGTTGATTGTCAATATTTATTATACCACAAGCAATTATTATTATTATTTGAATAAAATGGAGTACCTATGCACTTTTATTTTACCAAAGCATGACACTTATAGGAAGTAGACGTAATGAACACTGGACAAACAAAGCATTACAATGAGCTATAAACAAAACATACACACCACCACTCCGCGCCACTTGCTTTCATTGCACGCATTCACGAAAACACTTCGTTTCCGATTAGTTACCTTGGCCTAATCGCTTCACTTAGTCCATCGCTTTACCCTGGAAAAGTAAGCATCGAGGCAGTAGCATTGCATGGCAGTCCTTGCGTTTGAGTTTCCCTCGAAGCAGCTGTCGAAGTCGTCGAGAGGATATGTCTTTACAGACTTTAGTACTTCGGTGCGATGTACAAAAAGACGATTTGTCTGAAGAAATTACCCCCTTTTGACGTATTTCAGAACCATAAATGTTCAAACAACCACCATTAGGTTTCTTTCGGTTGCCCACAATACGTGTGCGTTGTAAAGATGGCCCTTGAGCCACTAAAATAAAAAGAAATGGCTTCTTTCAGCGAGATCGAACATTCGAAAGCAGGCCATGTTGTTGTGCGCGTATGACGTCATATTGCTGTCGGTGCAACTAGATCCAGCTCTCTATGTAGTTCACGGCCATTTGTCGTTCGAGTAATGGCGGCACAGTGAAGCTGAACTTCGCGTTTAAAATAACTGGTCTTCCCGTTGGAATTTCGATGTAAAATTTGGCGTGGTTAGTATTTATCACTTCTACTTTCCAAAGCTGAAGAAAAAAAGGGATGCAAAATTTTGATCGTAGTGGCACTTTAACAACAGAACCAGCCAACCAACCAAGGAAAACTCCACTCATCGCTATAACTCGTTCATTGCACATGCGCGCATTTACGAGTTAAAAATTGAGTTTGCTTAATACAGTGCTATTAAGTTTCTTGCTAACTCCATTAATTTGTTAGGCTATTGACTGGTCACCCAGTGAAGAACTCAATCCAAATTAACAATAGGAGGACGAAGGTTGGCAAGGGCGGCACATACTCTGATTATCTTTTCAATCAGTGGAATTTTGCTTTTGTCCTCGGAGTTGCACATGAGGTAGTCTGTTGACAGGGTACTTTGTAAGATCGTTTATTTTTGTCTCAGAATTCTTATCACTCTCTCCACATGAATTTTGACATTGGCAATTTTCCATGTCTTTTCTACGTAAACTGGATCTAGATGGTTTTTGCCCCTGGTAAATGCAGGTATGTTAAGTTCTGCTTGGTGGAACCACACCTGCTCATGAACAGTAAAGCCTCTGTCTGCGAGGACATGATCCCCCGGAAGTAATTATTTTTTGAAAAACCACAGTTCTCTTTTAGAAACTTGTCTGAAGTACGTCCCCCCAGGCCTCATTTACAAATGATATATTTCCTTGTGGTGTTATTCCAATCAACACTTTTGCTGTGTTATGATGCTTGTAGTTAGAAAATGTCTGTTCGCTGGTTAGAAGATTAGATGTTCTATCAATGAATATCTCGAAACAGTCGATGATCACACTTGTTTTCAGACCAAAAGAATCCATGAAACATTTTGGCATTGTTCTTTGAAGCTGTTCCCGGCTTGGCCAGGAAATTAAAGGTGATAAACAAATATCTATCATGGTTAACCAGGTGAGAAGAATACATGAAACAACAGGTCTTGAAACATTAAAACGATAAGGAAGGTCTTGGTGTGGAACAGCCAGCCGTAGTTTTATCAACACCAGAACAAACTCCTAAAATTTACTCAATGACAGAGAGCGTCTTTTGACATGCGGCGAAACAAAAGAAAACGTTTTCATAAAAACGTCCATTGAGTGCAAACCAGTATAAAAACGAACTTTTTCGTCATCTCCCTCAAAGAAATCCTGTTCAAACACGGTGGATTTTTCTGGTAGCCAAGGTTTCGGTGTTTCAACCATGTAACAACATTCCTCTGTTTGAGTGCACCGTGAAAATGTGAACTCGCTTGGATCAGTTTGCGTGCCAATGCTGTTTTCATTCTCCTCCTCATCCACAGTCTTCTTCAACCTCGAAATGAATATCCCGGATTCGTTCTCCGTCACCTCCCTATTCGCCTTCCTTCGGTATTTTTACTTTAACAGCTTCCTCTTCCTCGCATTCCCTCTCACGTTTACGTATTTCTGTTAGCCTCTAGGCCTTTTCCTTTTGTTTTTCTAGTTTGTCCCCAGAGTTGTTCAACTTGTTATGTCCCAGATGCAAGCTTGGAACCCAATTTGGATTAAATTCATCCCAAAGGGAAGCTGCTTTTCCAGAGTGAAAGAGAATACCGCAAACACAGTCTTGCTCAAGGATCCTTTCTGTCAAGTCATCACGACTTATGGCTGCTAACCATCTCGTTGTCGTTCAGTGGTCAAAATTTCCGTATGGTCGCCTTGACTAGTAATAATTTTCGGCACTCTACGAAAACTAAGGTCTGGACGATTATTTTTATCGTTAGAACATCCGACGATGGCGGCAAGCAATTTTTCGCCTACATCACAGTCGTGACCGAACAGAAACTATAAACTATTGAGTGCCGAGAGGTGAATCCACAGACTAATTAATTTTGAAGTTTTAAAAGGAGAACCTTTTGAAACTGTTCACAAAAGCGGCTTCAATTCCTATGCATGCAGCCAGTTTTCGACTGGGTTTTCAAAGTTCTTCAAATTCTACTTGATAAATTTAAATCCAGCATCGTATATTCAATGTGCAACTTATATTCATGGCGGTTTCTGCGCGGTAAATTAGCAAACGTTTTTCTGCGGAGGTCATTATGAAAATGGAATTTGCAAAGGCCGTCGTTCTTAGGTGAAAGAGAAAAGTTGTAACGTGATTAGATAGAGATAATTTCTTAAGCGCCCAAGAAAGTTATAAACATAAACTACGCAACAACAGAGAATTAAGCAGTGTTTCATTGACGTAAAAAATTGACCATTTAAGAGTTTTTTCCAATTTTGCCCAGACATAGTTTTAGCAAAAGGATAAACAAGTGAAATAGCGAAGTGTTGTAAATAGCTGAAATAGGGTATTCGACGTTCCTGCAATAGTAAAAAAATTGATCGTAATAGTGTGAGTCGTCAATTTTCATAGTCTAAATGGATTAGTTAACTTCTCACCTTCATGAACTCTGTGAATGATTTTTTGCTTTCATTTCTATATTTTATTATTTATTCTTATTATCGGATAGATAGATAGAGAGATAGATAGATAGATAGATAATGATAAAACTATTCTTAAATCTATTTGTTCTACAAATAGGTACGTGAAAAGCGTGCTTTCTCCTTAAAGCTACGGTACTAAGATTACGTGGCGGCAAAAGACCATGTAATTTGTGGAGGCTGTTGTCCTTGATCTCATTGAATAGTCACTCCGTCAGCCATTAAAGCCGTTGATGGAGGGTGGTAATGTTGCACTCTTTAAGAGCCTCTTGGTAGCCTAAGTTTTAGGAAAATAATTCTAAGTGCACGGCGCTGAATTTTCTCTAGCTCTTCAGAGAGATACTCAGGCAGACCATTGTGGAAAACTTGGCAAGCATTTTCAGACACGGATACACGTAGTATGGAAACAAAGTAGCTGTGCAGGATCTCCCTTTGCACGCTTAAGTTGCCTTAACAGATAAAGCCTAGAGGCTCCTTTTTTGATAACATTCTCGATGTGAGCATTCCACTTTAGATTGTTTGAAATTGTGAGACCAAGAAGTTTTACGCTAGTTACAACCTCTATTGGTTTGTTGTTAATAGTAACTGTTTCGAAGGGATCTACAGACTTTGAGAAACTTATCTGCAACTCTTTACACTTGTTCTCATTCAATCGGAACTTATCTATTTCGGCTTGCCTAACTAGGTCGTCTATGGAAGCTTGTATTCCACTTGGTTGCCCCTTGTGGACTGTCTCGGCCATCGATGTATCATCGACGTACTTCCAAAGGTTGACGCCATTGACATTGATGTCATTTATCATGACCAGGAAGAGCCAGGGCCCCAGTTTGGTCCCCTGCGGTACACCAGCACTGACAGGACCCCAATCCGAGTAGCAATCGTGGGCGAGTTTCACTCGTTGCTTCCTTTTAGAAAGAAAATCTGCAATCTAGTCCAGCACCCAAGGTGGGAGCTCATAATTTGTAAGCTTAGCCATGAGAATTGTGTGGTCGATAAGATCGAAAACTGCGATTCGATTGTAGACATTGAGTCGTAGAGTTAGAGCAAGATCTCAGAGCCAGAAACGCCCTTGTCTGTCTGTGGATGGTAAACATCCACGTCTGTTGATGGTTAACATTGTATACATTGTATATACATTGTATATTGTATACAGATTTTCATTTAAACCAACTATGCTGAACTGGAATTTCTGTATAAATAATGTGTATAAATAAATAAATAAATAAATAAATTTTGAACTTCCGAGGGGTCCAGGGAGGAGGGTTTTCAAAACCGGGAAATTCTAGAGGGGTGTAGGGGGGGGGGGGGGGTAATCATAAACCCTCTGGAACAGAAATTCCGAGGGGGTGGGGAATGACAATTAAATAAAAACCTTCCGTAGGGGGGTATGGATATTTTCTGGAACTGTACAATATTGGTCCATGCTGACCTATGTTTAACAATTATCCTGCAGAATATCGCCTGATACTTAGCCGACGAGGCCGTAAGATTGAGCGGGATAATTGTTTTATTATTCAACACATTGATAACAAAGCACAGGTTTATAGCAGAAAAGCTGGAGGCAAACTTTATTTGTCAAATCAAGTTCACCATGACCATATTTTGGCAGTGTCACAATGTGTTGAATAGCAATGGTCAACATTGGTTATGGTAATTCATATTGGCCAATATTGGTCCATGGTGACCAATATTGGTCTATGGTGATTCATATTGGCTAATATTGGTCCATGCTTGCCTAAATTGGTGAACATTGGTCCATGGTACGTTACCCATACTGGCGTAATATTGGACAGCAGCCTTTCTCTGAATGAGCAGATCGATTATGTAAAGAAGAAAGTTTCCAAGATGCTGGGGATTTTTTCAAGAGCACGACTCTCATTAACAATTGAATTAGCGAATAGATTGTTTAAATCGATGATTCTTCCAATTTTGGATTATTGTGGTGCTGTTTTCCATAGATGTGGTAAGGGGAATGAAGAAGGTCTGGAATGTTTACAAAGACGAGGTGGTAGAATAGTCTTGAATACTGCCCATTTGAGTAGTGTGTCCCGAATGACTAGACCAATTTTATTCATGTATTCAAACAGATTCAGGGGTGACTTAAACCGGTTTTAAGCGTTGAATGAGTTGACATGACATGTGGTAGATATAGGGAAAGGGTTTAATGAGATGCAAGTCATCTAGGTGGAAGAGGGGTTTAATGAGATGCAAGTGTATGTATAATTTGGAATTTGTTGTTTATTAGTCAAGTGTACTGTGCTCTGGTGGTATGGTTCCGCCCAACCAGCCGGGTGGTATAGCAAATGTATAGGGAAAGAACAATGGGTAAGTTGAGAACCAATAAGTAGCCACTGACGTCATGGTCAAACAAGTTCAACCTAGAAAAACCAGACCAAACCAGTTTTGAACACAATTCATTATTCAAAATGATCTCCTTAATATCTCAGACTAGACAAACCTGTCAAACCGGTTTTTTATCCCTGTCCCTGTCATTAGCAGCACCCAAAAACGGACACGAGACAATATTTTGTATGAACACCATTAATTTTATTGAATAAATAATAATAATAATAATAATAATAATAATAATAATTAATATTTGTATGGCGCAAATTAGCATGTGTATATGATCAAATGCGCCTAGATATGAACATGATAAGATATTACAATCAAATTCCAAAGAGAATAATGGTCCTGCATTTTACATGAAATCAGTCACTTTATCGATTCTGGCAAATTGTCTCTGAAGCTTGGGTCTTTGCAGCTGTTTCCCATATGTTTTCGTCATGTCCACCTCAGTTTCTCTTGGTTTGTACACCGGAGGCTCCCTTTGAGAATATGCATCCACAGGCATTTCATCACCCCATTGAAAGTGTCTGCACACTTCCTTTCTTCTACATGTAAAGTAAGGCCTGAACGGATTCTTTGCTGATCTTGAAACCCTTAACGTGGGCGTGTCCATGTGCTTGCACAGTAGCGGCTTACCACCTTCACATACTTTGTACTCATGGATCACACGGTCACACACGCATTGTTGATAGCCATGGATACTCTCTTCAGAGCAGAAGAACGGACATTCTTTCCAATTTGAACACCGAATGTAGGCTATACCAGAGGCGGGTTTGATCACTTCGAGGTCTTGGAGGCAGAGTCCACATTTTGAGTAACTCATCTTGGAAGTGTTTCTTGGGAGCAGTCGGTCGAAAGTGACGTGTGATGATCAAAGTCACGGTCACTTTATACAGTTTTTAAATAGCAGTTCTTTCAAATATAATAAAACCAGTTTATAACCTGTCAGCCTCATCAATGTCGTTAATCATCAAGTCTAACCAGTACCAACAGGTTTTGCAAAACTGGTCAGGTGGCAGAAGCACTTTCTCAATGTGTTTCCGCTCTTCATGTGGTTGTGTGTTATCGATCCAGTCTTGTTCATACGGCGCCACTGCATCCAACACATCTAATAAATCGTGCCACAACCAATAAACATTGCTACGATATTTATCCAAAGCTGCCTCCTTCAAACATGACGTCACGTTTTGATGATCATGCAATGAAAGCGGTTCCTTTTTAAAAATGTCCTCATACACCGAGAACGCAAAACAGATCCAATACGCTTCCTTTATTCTCTCATCGTCACAAGAGTTGCTTTTATTTTCAAAGATGTTTGGCGCCATGATCTGGACTCAATAACCATAGCAATCATATCCTTCTGTTTTATATCTTTCTCTTTAGATAAACAGGTTTTTCCAGTTTAGTACGGTTCCCATTGTGTATTGCTTCGTAACCTTGCGACCAAGGGTGTTCTTGCCTTGTAATGACGTTTTCCTGTTTTACGCCTAGAAGTTGGTGGTGTATCCATCATGAGTGCATGCGCTAATTCTTCAGTTAAAACGGAAGGCGGTGTTTCGGTTCGAATGGGAATTTTTGACCCTTTAGTACTGAGAGGAGTACCCCTCAATGGTTTAGAGACTTTGGTAGATTTTGTCTCTCTATTATGGTCTACGAACTATAATGAACATGGGGAAAAGTACTGATTATGAATCAATTCTTAGGATGGCAGACATGAATACATTGGAACATAGACGCATAGAACAATCTTTGATGATATTTTTTAAATGTTTCAAGGAGAATGGTCCAGGCTATGTAGCCAATTTATTCAAATCCCGAGTTACACCATATAATCTTAGAAGCAATGGTCTAAATGTTGTACAAACTTCATACAATAGTAGATTCCTTCATGGCTCATATGCGTACATGATCTCACACATCTGGAACCAGTTGCCATCTGCTGTAAAAAACGCACCTAATGCATCATCCTTTCGGAGACTTTTAACTAAGTTAAATTTTAACGGCTGTCAATGCAGCAATTGCCTCTGACCCGATTTATTTTTATTTATTTATATTTAGATGTTACTTTTTAATTTAATTAGTAGTTATTATCTTTTTTTTATACTGTCAAACACTTATATCATGAGCCTGTGGCTCGGGGGACTGGGAGACCACCCCCTGTGTATTTGACACTAAATAAATTACTTACTTACTTACTTACTCTGGTTTGGGGGTAGACTCCTTAGCAGGTAATGGCTCTGACTTAGGTATCACCACTGTTGGTTTCACCGTCACTTCAGTTTTGATCTGTTTTGTCAACCCTTGATACCTTTGCAAAAGTTGATCCAACAATAGCACTTTTTGATCTTCAGGTAAAGACGAGTCCATGATCTGCTTCATGACTTGATCTAAACGTGTCAAAGTGGGAAGCTGAGCTGGTGCAGTCAACCGGTGTTCTGTTTCCATACTTTGACATAAATGTTCAGGTACCATCACCATCTTCTGCACGTGCTTCATTTGAACACTTTTCCTAACAACTCGGTAACAAGAGGAGCAATCAAACTAGCAAGGGCAGACAAGAATCCTCCCTTTTGATTCAACACTGCCTTTTTCTGCTGAAGACTTGGTTTCTTGCAAGTCAAATAGAGGAGCTTTTACTTGTGTGGCTTCAACTGTTTAAATGATGAATTCGGTATCACAATGTTGCCTTTAAGGAGATTTAGAGCGATTTCGCCAATGGCTTCCATTTGCCCTTTGTTCGCATGTGCTATCATGTCTTTCCGCTGTTTTCTATTACTCTTGAAACAGGTACAAAGAAAGGGTAAATGTTGTTGGACTCTTGACTGTTTGGATACTCTCACGCGATTTCTATTAACCCCTTTAGATCGGGTGGTGGTACCAGAGCGTAACACCATGTTACCACCACGTTGATTTTTTCTTGTCCCTTTTGCTGTGTGACGTGACCTGCAGGAAGTCATCACGTTAACTGAAATCCACCGATAGTGGTTCCTCTGTTTTATGACATTTCTTCTGTACGCAAATCACGGGATAAGAATGTGATGTTAGTAATATCCTTGTCCGTAACCGTTGGATATTTCGTGTACGAGGATGTAAATCCAAGACAAGATAACCGAATGGGTTTGACGTCGCATCTTGAAAGCTTTCCCATACGTAAGGTACATTTCCTGCGAATGTCTGCTGAGCCAACGTTCTAAAACCCAACGTATCGCGAGGGTTGTTAAAAGCAATGATGTAGTGGGCATTCAGAGAGATACTCCGCAAAAACTTTCTAGGTGGAAAAAGGTTCTGGGTCAAATAAATACAGGTTACATCACAGTGATGAGACACCTTAGTAAACAGATTGAGAATGCGTTCGTCATCACTGCAATTTCTCATTAAGTCATCCAGTACGAGTATTCCTGGTCGGCAGTTTGCAGGAAATAAACTAGGAATATCTTTGGGAATACCCTCCACATATGTCACTTGAGCTGTCATGTTCCTAAAACATTCTTGCCATTGTCCATCGCAATATACAATTTTACGAATAGGCCGTTCAAATAAAGTCTGCTTGTTCAAGTAACTGTTTCGTAAACGTCGTCTTTCCACACTGACTTGGCCCTGCTATCATAATACTGCTTGGACATTTGAATTGGGACATCTTATCACAATGAAAAGCAGCAACGTTATGATAACTTGTTGATCGATGTTCCTTTTTAAAGTGATATACCAAAGACGCGCACACATCATTCATTTATTTATTTGTTGATTACGCCAACATTTGAAGGATTTACAAGCTTGCTCCTCAAATTGTGAGACGTTTTTATTTCTAGCATTCGTTGACGACTGAATGTAGGTGTGTACAAATTGTGCTACTTGTGAATCGTTCCATTGTGAATCATATCGCAGAAATTTATTTTGAATAGTGTTTAAATCACATTTCGTGCACGATGAAGTAAGTAAAACAGGCAATAGTCTCCACACACATCTGAGGTTATGCCTTGCACCGGTTTGTCATTGTAATATGTTTTTCCACTCAGTATGTATCCATCCATACCATAGCTTTCAGGAGGAAATCCATAGCTGTCAAAGAATTTGCTTTCTTGAGGCGATATAAAGTACATGGCAATTCAATGCGTTCCAGGTTGATGATGAGGATCTGTATTTGCAATCATTGCTGTAGGATACGTATCAACGATTGATAACTTGTCACTTGGAAATACTCCTTTCATGATAGGTGCTAGGAAAGGATCGTGCATTGACGCTTCCCATAACTCTTGAGTTGTATGCATCTTCAAGCACCTTGAGACAGATCGTATACCAGGCATCTATTGCGCTCAACCTGCAAATGATTTTGGAATTCTGCGTTTACGATTAAATTTAAAACCTCTGGTGTCGGCGCTCCAAATTTCAGATACAAATTGACGTTACCTCTGCGATGAGGAATCAGGTGGTCTGGGTGGCCACTACCCGCAGGAGTGGTATCCAAGCGGAATAAGCTGTATCCACCTTCCCAATCTTTTCTGTCAATATCAATACCATGACCACAGTTCATATCACCACTGCCTGAGAAGAGTGTATTGTACCCATCGATTCTCTTTCCACCTGTCAAATCTATCACTGAATAAGGGATTTCTCCACCATTGACCGTCAGTCGTAGTGCATTCACGTCAAACAGCTGAAAATTGAAAGGATTTCTTGCCAAGCTACCATTGTAGGCATCATTTTGTACCATTACAAATATGATGCATTGAGAAGTAAGTCCGTTGAAGGGATCCGTCTCGATATGATTCAGCACACCCCTGGGGATAATTCTAGCGTGTGTTGGCGTCCTTGTCAGCGTGTAGATAGCAGGTAGGGCTTTTTGTCCTGACCGTCCTTGCATGATACTAACATGCTCTAGTTTGGTACTGTCAGCTACGCGTACTGTGCGGATTCTGAGAGTGCTTGACATTATGCTTATCTTGCAATCATTGGCCTCTTCTCCACTCATGAGAACAAATTCATCGCTGTTTAGATCAATCTTGATTTTGATTTCTATGTTGTCCAGCAGCAGCTTATTGGTGTTGAACAGATCACACAGGGGTACTCCAACCAATCCTACTTCAGCACCAGCATTGGTAAATACACCCCTCTTCTTGAGTCCCCAGTTTTGTCAGAAGTGTTATCTACTACATCCATATGTCCTGCTGTGTCTTTGTAGTACAATGCTTTGGTTAGGTAGGATTTCTTTGTCTGTTCAGTAAAATTAAACAAGGTCTTGATGTAGGCATTGTACGCCTGTGTGTCGGACTGTTCTGTGACAACTGTTTCGTTCAACTTGATGGTAAACTGTTTGATGAGCGAATGAAGCACGTTGTTGATGAAAGTATATTTCTTTGCACCTCCTGTATTCCCGCCATTTCGTTTGGTAATCTTCACCACCAATCGCAGTTGTGTTTTGTTGATGTCAATGTAATCAGATAGAGGCTTGATGACAAACTCGATGGGGTTGGTTCCACTTTGAACTGATTCATCATCCACCCATTTACTTTTGAGAATGGAAACATCTGTGACCGGTACTTGAAATAACTGTAATCTCGAATTTTCACCGGGGGCAGAGAGAGGGTGAGCTGAGGCCATCTTTAGTCGAAAATGGTCTTGAACTTTGAAGGTGATGTTCTCCGTTTCTTGGTCTGTCTTGAACTGGCAGGAGTTCCGTTTGCGCTTAAGTAGTCTCCCCCCACGACCTTGTTGCATAAGGTCCTGGAAAGCACAAGTCAGAAACTGTTTACCGACAGTCTTTGCCCTCGCTTTTGCTGCTTTCTTCAAAGACTGACCATTGATGACATCTTTTGCAATTTGCATTCCTCTATCCACTTCTGTATTGAGTAAACGTTTTCCTACATTGCCAAACGCAAATGGTACCAGATGGCCAGTGTCACATCTTATATTGATCTCCACGGAAGAAAATACAGATGTACGGAGTCGATGGTAAGTAGGAGTCTTTATTTCCTCTGCCACCATCTTCCCAGGTTGACCATGAGGTACTATGGTTCGAAGTATATTCGCTTTTACATCCCCCACTAAAAGGGACTCTATTAGGTCAGAGTAGATGTACATAGTCTGAAATGAATGTCTGCTTAACATACCCCAGACCAATTCATCGTCTCGTCGCACATTGGTGGTAGTAGCCGTAAGTGTCACACTCTGGTTCTTATTCAGTTGGACAACAGTGGGAAGACTGATCTGATAAAGAGCCGGTACCCGATCATGATGGTTCAAGTATCCTAATGCCCGAGCTAAGTTCTTGGGCAACGTTACTTGAAATGTTGGAGGTAACTTGAATTCGTAGTAATGTTAAGCTTTGGAGTAAATGTTAAAGGAGTCACTTCCACCGATGCGCTTGATCCTTTTCCACATTTAAGATAAACATCTGGAAATGCACTCTGGAGTCCTGTTACCATACCATTGACCAAGTCATCAACTGTTCGATAAATGCCACTTGGTAGATAGATGGGTAGGGTCCATGGTAAATCGCTGTTACAGCTTAACAGGTGAGACAGTTGCCGACTTTGCACATTTTTCCAAGTATGTGGGTAAATGATGTGTGTCATTGCCACTTCCCAATCCTGACTTAAGTGTTGTTGATTCAGAAGTTGCATCTTAAACTTGGCAGGTTTGTTTTCAGGGTACTGAGCTGTGCTTGCGTCACTGGTTACAACGATGTAAAAACTGTTACTCATCTTGTACGCTGTCTAAAGTGAGGTGTCACCTTTACGATACCACCTTGGAATGAAAGCAGCTTTCCACAACCACTTGTTAAGTAGATTTCAACGGTCTCCAATGTTTTGGTTCATAAAGGAAAATAACTGACGTGTGTTGCTTCTTCCATTTTAACGTGTCACGAAATCTACCGTGCGGTACCATTTCATATAGCAAATGCAACTGTTTTTCACCCACTTAATGTGACTCTATGAGATTGGTTTGCACTTGCACTACTCTGTGTGTGCAGCCACATAAAAAACGGTTAAAGGAATTAAGAATGTCTCGGGAAATGTGAATGAGTAACGAAGCGGTAATGCACACCATTCATAACCATAAGTAGGAATCTGTCCAAGGGTAGAATAGATCTTCAATGGAAACATGGTGCTTTCTCGGACTTTGTTTTCTTGGGTTATCCAGCCAAGAGCTTGAGCCACAGGCTTGGCCACGAACATCCATTCCTCTTGAGTTGTAAAGGTAATGTTCCATTCATCATCCACGGCAATGTGAAGGCTTTTTCTTTGCACACATTGCAGCGTGCCTTCTATCACGTCCAGTGCTGAACGATATCTTCCCACAGGTAGAGGTATCCTCTTTACTTCTTGGGTACCAGATCGTCGGAGCATGAAATGCGGATAATTACATTCGTGGGGAACTTCAAAGCACGAGAATGGGTAGATTACATTATGAAGTCCAACTTCCCAATCCTCTTCATCTTTTAAACGGATTTGTCGAGGTAACGTTACATGATAGTATGACGTTGAGTTGGTTGGGAACAAGTTCGTATTGGCATTGCTAGGAAGCATCAGGTAAAAATCATCATCTTGAATATCATCTTTGCTCCAGATAAACCAACTGTTTACAGTCAACTCCCGTCATAGTGGACACCCTCGGGACCGTGATTTGGTGTCCGTAATAGCGAGAGTCCGTAATAGCGGGGTGCGAGAAAATTTTTACTTTAAACCATATTTACAGTAGGGGGTCACATGTGTGTTCATTTTCATTAACTCCAGTACCTTTTTCAGACCCGTTGTCGCAAGTAAAGAGCGTCAGAACTTTATTTACAAACAGAACAGAACTTAGCAGAACAGGAGTTACGTACCCTTTGTGTACAGTAGTTCTTCTAAGTACGTAAAAAACAATCATCGTATGTTGCAGCAATGTCCACATACGCATCGTTTTGGTTTCCTACTGTACTGAAGTACAGTAATCTACAGTTCTAAAAAAAATTACATTTTCGAGGAAAAACCTGAACATCAGCTATTGATTGCATCAGCTATCACATTGCCTGAAAATATCGTTCCAATCGGCTCTGTGTACTTCTCCTTTGGACTGCAACTTCCCCCACTTTGTCGCCAAGGAGACTAAATTCATTAGCAACCTTAAACTTTCCTCTATGAATCAAAAAAGCAGAAATGTTTTGGACACTGTCCAGAACGTCCTTGAAACTTTTCAAAGTGGTTGTTTCGTTCGAGCGTTCGCCTTCACCTGGGGTATCTTCTTTTTCCATTTCATTCTCGTCGTCACTCTCTATTTCCATGACATCGTGAGAAGTACCAATGGCCTCCAGCAGCTGTTGTTCGTTAAAAAGACTGTAACAGGTTGGAAGTTCGTTATCGGACTCCAGGTAAGCACTGATTCCACTTCCAGGTGCAACCTGTTGGACAAGATTCTCCAGTTCCTCATCCGCCGAGACATCAAGATCAGCAAAGGGATCCTCCTCTCCTGTCACAGTACTGACGGTAGCTGCTTCTGAGAAAGTGCTGGGAATTTCAGCTGCTGCAAAACATTTAATAATGGTATCGTTCTCGACCTTAGACCAAGCAGTCCCCATCCACCTTATGGCCTGCAGCACGTCCAATGTTTTGGCAATGTCTGTTGCACTGTCGTGGTCTGTGGTCATTGTAATAATATGACGAAGTAGCAACTTTCTGTAATGGACTTTAAAGTTCTGGATTATTCCGAGATCTAAAGGTTGCAGCTTGGACGTGCAGTTTACAGGAAAAAAACACTAGTTTAATATTGGAATAGCGTCCCTTGAGATCATAGGGGTGACATCCAGCAGAGTCAATGAATAAAAGTATTGATCGATTCTGGGCCTTGAAAGAGCTGTTTAACTGGCTGAGGAGCTTGTGAAGGATATCAGATGTCATCCAAGCCTTCTGTTGATTCAAATACTGACAAGGAAGATCATCTTTGTTTATATTCTTCAGGCACCTTGGATTCGTATACTTTCCGATTACAACTGGTTTTCTCCTTTCCTCAGTAGTAGAAACGAAGAAAGCAACAGTTAACCGCTCTTTTGACTTCTTGCCTCCTTTGCATTTCTTTGCTTTCTCCGAAAGGCTCTTATCCGGAAGTGCGCGATAAAAGCAGCCAGTTTTATCCATGTTCCAGATGTCTTGCATCGCATATCCAGAGATAATAGACCCAAGACGCTCTTTCCAAGAGTACACTGTAGCCTCTGGCACATCAGCAGATTCACCACGGAGTTTGTGTTGCGAAAGGTTGTTGCGCTCTTTAAATCTCGTAAGCCAGCTTCTTGACGCCTTGAACTCAGGGTAGCCAAGTTCCTCTGCTGCTTTCATTCCAAACTCCTGGATAATAGGACCATCGACTGGAGTGCGTTGTTTGGTTTTCTTCTTGAACCATTCCCATACAGCATCATTCACGTCCAAGTATTGTGAAGTACGGTTACGCTTCTTCGTACTGGAAAATCCTCTTTCGTACTCCTCTCTTACTCTCTTACTTGTGTTTTTCCACAACTGAATTTCTCAGCAAGTTTGCATACTCCTGTCAATCCTTTACCATTTTCGTATTCTTCTACGATTTGAAAACGTTTTTCTAAAGGTAATTCGTTCCTTGCTTTCCGCTTTGTTTTATCTTTTGGCATGATTCAATGGTGTCTCCAATAGAACACAACCTGGTCAACACACGCTTGCTGCAAAAGACCAAGTGTAAACTTGACATGTACCGGATGCATCAGTTGCAATTACACAAAAGATTTTACCGACAGCATGCATTTTAGCACGACCTTTCTGTGTGGTCGCGCTAGAGATCAAAGATCGCTGTGGTTCTGTCAAGAGCAAACCAAACTCATTTCGTGTTATTTTTATTTACTGTACCGGTTATGGCCAGTCCTCAAATTGGAATAGTTGAAAGCAAAGAGTACTACTCGTGGATGCGAGGCCACCATGCTTACAAGGACATTTTTGAGCCTGTTATTGGTACCACGCTCACTTTACAGCGGGAACCAGAAAATGCAAAAGATCCGCATGCTGTTGCTATTGTAGAAGATACTGGACGCATTGTTGGCCATATCCCATTAGCTTTATCGAGAATTGTGTCGTCTTTTTTAAAAAGGGCTAACCACAAGGCAACAGCAGAAATCTGTGGAAAACGGATAAATCGAGGATCTGGCTTGGGAGTGGAACTTCCAGTTATTTATAAGATTTACGGCGAAAGGAAATATTTGGACAGACTTTACGAACTAATTCATGGCAGCGAGACTGCAAAGAGGGCCTTAAGAGAAAAAGATGAAGGAATTTTGATTGATGGACAGAAGAAGCGGAAATCGACCAAAAGAGACAAAGACAGTCTCAAAAAGCAGAAAAAATAGACTTGATATGTGTGCAAGATGCTGCTTGGTGTCCGCTATAACGAGAGAGAAAACAAAATTGTGATGTTGGGACCGAATAAGGTGTCCGTAAGTCCGTAGTAGCGAGAGTCCGTAATAGCGGGAGTTTATTTCAGTCAAACGTCTGTAACTTTCGCCGGGGATTTTGCTGCTGTCCGTAATAGCGGGGTGTCCGTAATAGCGAGGTGTCCGCAAGGCGGGAGTTGACTGTATATGGAATCCAACTGTCGTATTTCTTTGGCCAACCTTTCCAATGCACCAATACTTCTTTGTTGACACCTTTTCCTCGACGTTTCAAAATTTTCTCAATGCAAAACAGATGATCTGAACTTTCAGTCACTTTCTGTAACTCAGCCTTGTGGAATGTTCCTCTAATCAACTCACCGTCTGCCTCCTTCAAACAATACACTGGTGGGTTTCGTGGCAGTCTCTGTGCCACCGTAAAGGATTCCTCTGTCCAAGACGGAAGGTATCCTTTCTGAAAGACACGTTTGTACTTACTGATCTTCACTTGGTCTCCCACCTTGGATTTATATTTTATGATCGAGGCGTGTTTACCATACAAGGTTCTCCATACGTCTTGAGCATTAAAAACTGTCACATCTGCGGGTTTCATTTTTATACTACGATGTATGCTCTGATTGTAGTTCTCATGGACCAAATTGTCTAACTTGTCCAGGTAATGATATGAGCTGCTCATAGTAAATAACCGCCATAGAGGATGTTTCAAGGTCCTGTTGAATCCTTCAACTATTTGCGCCTTCGTCTCGTTGTATTTGACAAAATGACGAACATCATGATTCTTGAGAAATGTTTGAAAGCTACGGCTCATGAATTCCGTCCCTGCATCTGTCTGCAACCTTTCCGGTTTACGTCTTTTCTTAAATATGCTTGTAAAGGCCGCTACCAAAGCCGAAGCAGACTTAGATTTCAATGGAACCACCCATGCATACTTGGATAGGACATCAATGCAAGTTAACAAGTATTTGTGACCACGACTCCAGCGACTCAAATTCTGAAGATCTGCCAGATCCGCTTGCCACTGTTCATCCAAACCGTTGACAAATACTCTATTGCGACGAAATCGTTTTCATGCTGGTTTGTTGAGAGTGTAGCCAGGTTGTTGCTGCAACCACTAAGCAACTTGCAAGCGGGTTAGTCCATACTGACGTGCGGCTCGATACAACTTTTGTACTCTACCTAATGCGGAAGGGCGATCAAATTCATAATACAGTTTCTCTAGTAAACGATTCATGTGACGGATTGTATTCTTCTTCTTCGTTTCCCTCTTTGTGTTCTTCTGTCGCATCTCTTAAATCGATGTGTACTTGACCAGCGCAACGTGCAACTAAACAGCGCATCCTCTGACATATATCATTTAAAGCCTGGGTAGGAGTTGAACTTGCACAAAGACGACTTGTAGCACTGCCCATGGTTGTCTTACGAATGACCAATGCAACTTGTTAAGTAGGCCTTTTATCCTTTTCCATAACATTAGCCAAGGAGCCTTTATTATTTCTCGAATCATCCACCAGGGAGAAGGATAATGCGATGGATACGTATCACATAACATTAGATGAAATGCATATTGTTCTCTCAGAGGTGCGTTGCTTCGAGCCATATAAGCATAAAAGCTCAGCAGCCTACCCCAATGCATTGTACTTATTTCTTTCAAAATATCCAACCAATGGTGAGAGGAAACGATTGGTAAAGAGGTACGTTGTACAAGTGTTTGAACGCAGCCACGCACCAGGAAAAAATACAGTCTGTTCATGTTCACTGTTCAATGTGTAATGAGCTGTAGATGGCCTCCAAACCTCCCCTTATAGCCATCCCTATCCTCCACAGCGTCACCATTTCAAATTGCAGGCGCCAGTATGGAACGGTAAAGTCAGCGATAACTATATGGCAATGTTGTGAAACCGTGAATAACTCGTTTGTCATACACGAGTCTGTACCTCTTCTTTAAGTTAACTGTATATATTGTTTTTGTTTTCGCATCTCGTTTGATGAAGTGTGGGTTCTCCAGGAAGGTGGGCTGTTCATTAGGGTTGCAGACATGTGCACACATGGTTAAAAAAATCAATTTCTGTGATCCTCTGAAGTTTAGCGTGAATCCTCTCACTTTGCATGTAGTTTTACCATTCTTGGTTTGGTAGGCATAATTCTTTGGACCCCCGGACACAAAGGTTGTGATGTAGTCATCAGCGTCCAATTCATTCGTTAGCTCTCCGAGATAATCCCCAAGGGCTGGCATCCAATCATCTGGTTGGCTAGTAAAGATGACAGAATCTGTGTCAAAGTAAAGGACCCTTGTTTGTAGACGTTCAAGGACAGAATAGAGTTTGAAACTTGCATGGGCTGTCGTGAAAGCAGCAATGACAACATTCGTCTTGTGTGATCCTGATACGAACCCTTCCCCATGCGTGTAGTAAACTTCTACGCACTCATCATTTACAAACTGAATGTTTTTCACTTGAGTTGATTGACATGTCAGTAGTCGAAAGTACCGTTCTGGATCCTTGACGAGCTCCACTTGAGGCATGTTATCACGTTCACCAAATTTTCCCCCTTGAAAGAGGAAAAATAACCATAATTAGTTTATTGAAGCAAAGTAAAGTAATCATAATTATCATTTTCGAACTGTAAGAGATGATACTTACAAAACGAATTCAACACCAGCTTGGCCAATGAACGTAATCCAGGGTTCCTCTTAACCTTTCCATAGTCCAACTTGATACCTTCCTTCTTTTCATAGTCTTCGATGTACTGTTGTTTTTGAGCTTCTGTCTCACACCAAGAGAGCCACCCACTTGCCTCTTGCTTGATTTTGAGGAAGGTATCGATGTACCCTGTGAAAAGCTCGGACGATTTCTGAGGGAAATGCCACACCTCCATCATTCGAACTGTGCGGTATCTCAGCTCCAACGCTTTATCAATCTCAACAGAACACCAGTTTCCAGACAGCATACGTTCTTCATCTGCGTGTTCGCAGGGTGTCTGTTGTAGGCTCTCAGCACATGTCCTGCTGAGAGGGAACATCAGTTTTCCATTGGCACAGTAGGGCAACACAGGGTGGAACAGAAAGGTGGGTGGAAGGATGTCACACTTGGTCAGCCCAAAGAACTCACGGGGTGAACGGTTGATTAAGGCTTCACTTGTTAAAATTTCAGGATGCTGGATCGGAATTTCGCAATACTTATTTGTCCAAGGGTATAATGATGTAAAGTGCACGTAATGAATCTTCTCGTTCTCATTTACTTCCTTGTGGAGACAGATAGCATTTGTCCGTCCACCGAAAAATGCATGCCGTGGCTCTAAGGGCGTGTCAAACTTGAGGCTTTCAACAAAAGATTTCATCTCGGGGTTGGTGGCTAGTTCTTGCTTGAAATCACATTCCCATTTTACTTCTACTCGGAATCCAAGCTTCTTGAAACGCTCAACTTTGCGAATGGTACCTTTCGGGAGATCTTCCATACTTGTGTCATTCACTGGGTTCACTGTGTCAGGTAGGTAACACTTACGACAATTATGCCACAGGCACCCCATGAATTCATAGATGATCTTCTTGGTGGGATCATAATCGTCAACATAGCTGTTATCGATCCTTTGGTCACCACCATTCAGAGCATGCAGAATTTGGTCACCTAACTGATGGTGGATCCATGCCAACCACTGGGGGGCCATGACAGAATATTTTCGGGCGGGTTGGTACCCTTATGCAGGAATGAGACCAATGGTGTCTTTTTCTAGGAACTCTTGCCTGAACACACGGTTACAGGCACTTGCAATGGTAACACAGTACTTGAATGGATCGAGGTTGCACGCTTCCTCCATTAACTGTTTAAACTGTAAACAACATCGTCTCAGAATGTCCACATCACTACGACTATATTCCTCGATTTCTTTTTCAAAATCAAAGACATATTCTGCGTTTCTCCGTTCTTCATACCACCTCACGAATTCTTGACGCTCTTTCGTACTCATGCCATCTGGGTCGTAGTTTTCAATAGGTGGAAGAGGACCAACGTACTGCTGATTTTCCTTGCAATTAAAAAGGTGAGGAAAGTAGCCTTTCTTAAGCTCTGTCAGGCCAAAGGTTTTTGGTAAGGCTTTAAGTGGCATGGGAAGGAAATTGAGAGAGTCGCAGAACTTGATTTCAGCTTCTGTTAGTTCCATAGACATGATTTTTGCACCATTCAGGATCAGACTTGGAAGCAGGCATTGTTCGTAGAAATATTCACACAGTAGAAATCCATTGTACCCCCTTAGATTATGCGCAATGATGATAGCACCTTGGTGGGTTCCATCCAACAACCACGTACCGAATTGGTCAATGCACTCGTACACGGAACTCTTTGCAGATTCCGCTATACATAACGGCTATAGGCCAGCGCACATTTTCCTATAGAGGGGCCTACATATGGAATAACTTGCATAATGAACTTAGGCAAAGTGCCTCATTGGCATCTTTCAAACGCACCCTGAAAGACACACTATTGAGGCAGACATTTCCTTCATAAGCTTTAAATTTTAGTAAAATACCAGCATGAATTGTGATTTCGAGTTTTTATTGTCATTTTTGCTTTTATAAATTGGAAATAGTTTGTAAATAGTTCCTGAAAAACCTCACGAGGATGTTACTATTAAAGTTATTTATTTATTTATTTAATCATCCCCTTTAAAGACCATCTCAAACCCTGTTTCATCTTGCACGATGAGCAAATTGGCAATATGTCTCCCCTCGTCTTGGCGTGATTCTATGTCAAAGAATAAATACACTTTCCCTTCCTCTTCTTCTCTGTCTTCGTTTTCAACTTCATCGCTTATCATCTCTTTAGAAATCCGTCTTCTCTTTGTTTGCCCTTTTTTCTTTTTCTTCGATTTTGAGTGTGCTTCACGTGTTTCGCTTGACTCTTCTTCTTGATTGATGATCGGTTTCATATAACATCGGTGCGTATTTGGGTCAACAAACTCTTCACAATTCCAGCACATCTTTTCTCCACACATGTGATCTTCTGGCTTCCTTTTTTTGATGCGACAAGACGTTGTAACATTTTTTACATTTGTAGAATTTTTGACAGACAGATTGGCCCTCTCTATTCGGTCGGCAGTGGTTGGCATAACATTCATCTCCGACGAACATTCTGTGACAGGCTCCACACTCTCAAGGTGCTTTCTGCATCAACCCCTAACACCCATCTGTGAAGCAACATTTACATACTTTGTTGCAACGGTGTTCCACTTTTTTGTCGTAACCTTTCTTGCATTCCAAACACCAGTAGCCCCTTCCCCAAAAGCTAGAGACAGAAGTGATGATGTCAAAGTGATTTTCGTGATGATACAGGTAAATTTGTTTTTCTCGTCGCGGTCCTTCGCAGACAATCGTGTTGAAATGTTTAGCAGACAGGACAATGATTTGGTAATCTTCAATCACGTTTTGAAATTTGGCCACTTCTGGTAACCCACAGAGACCTTCGCGCACACCAGCCTTTTGATGTAATCGTTGAGCAAGGATTTGTGGCTGTTTACGTCCTTGACGAATTGAATTCCACTCGGGATGTTTCTCCTGTCGAGCAATATCAGTCACTATAGCACGGGCGAGGCACAGAAAATCTTTGTTTTTGATGCGCAGGACACATTGTTTGCTGTCTAGGAACTTGGACAATTTGAATCCATAGTGTTTCCTCTTGCGCAAGGCCACTCCGCCTTGTGGCATACCCACATGAACCACATGTACTTGCATACCATCCTGAAGGTTGACTTGTTCATTAGATTGTAAGACGTGCTGTACTTCGCCCAAAATCCTTTCTGCATTCAATTCATGACGTGGCATAAACGGTAATGAAATGGGATACTGAAGAGAACGACTTTGGAGTACAAAACGTACAAGATCAATGTCGGCCATACCTGAAGTCATCTCGTCTACAAGGGAATCAAAAATGTTGCCAAGCTGGTCAAGTAACGGATGTTCTTCGGATTGAGGATTCAAGGTAAGGAGATAGTCAGTAGCAGTGGTATTAAATTTCCGTACGTTTCGGGAGGCAACTTCACGCAGGGTATAGTACTGTTCAGAGGTCCACAGATTGCTGCCAGCCCCGAGCTGTTCCTCAGCCAACAAACATTCTGCATCCTCCAACTGTGAACGAAAGAAATTTGACCATAAGTTATATCAGAAAACTCAAATTGCATACTAATTAAAAGTGTTACTTGCAGAGAAATAGAGCAGTAACGTCATGGCATACTAATCAAAAGTGTTACTTGCAGAAAAATAGTGCAGTAACGTTATGGCATAATTATGAGAAATATTACTTGCAGAAAAATAGAGCAGTAACGTCATGGCATACTAATCAGAAGTGTTACTTGCAGAAAAGTAGTGCAGTAACGATATGGCATACTAATCAAAAGTGTTACTTGCAGAAAAATAGAGCAGTAACGTCTTGGTATACTAATCAGAAGTGTTACTTGCAGAAAAAATAGAGTAGTAACTTTATGGCATAATAATCAGCAGTGTTACTTGCATAAAAATAGAGCAGCAAGTACCTGTGTTAACGTTAAGGAAATGTGTTTACTTGATTTTCCAGTAAATAATCGTAGGAATTTAAAGCGTCATTCATTTCTTGTTCCCACTGTTCCATAGATTCTGCCATTTCGTCATCCGTCAATTCATTGTTCAGGGTTGAGATGTCATCTTGCCCTACATTTTCAGGTAACGGCAAATTTTCAAAAAGTTCGGGATGCGCGGATTTCAGTTCTGCCAAGGCCTCTGAAACCACATCAAACTGAAGTTGCGGTGTGATAGTATCATCAGGGGATAGTTGTAAATCGTCTAAGAGTTCAGTATCAGAAGAGTTTGTTAATCCCTGTACAAGCTCGTTGAACCAATGATTGGAAACGCCAGCTCGTGCAATCAATCGTTCTTTCATTTTTTTGAATATTTTCTTCCTCCTTAAACAGTGAGTTTAAAAATCGGTCGTGAAATGGTACCATGTGATGCTGTTCCACAATGGGAAATAAAGTCATCAATTGTTTCCGCCATCTTTTAGTTATTTCATTCTTGTTCACTGAGGTGATGGCTTGCACTGCATATGTATCGACATCTTCAGTGGTAGCAGGATTGTCAGCGATGTCAATCAGTTTCGTCCACGCTTCGTCTTCATACGTAGACCAGAAGAGTTCAAGAATGTCATCACGCATGAAAAGTTTACTTCTCTTTCTTTTATTAATATGATTTTCATGCAAGGCTTGTTTTTGTTGTCGTTGGATTATTTGAAATTCCGAAGCGCGTCCGGTGACCTCGCTCTCTGCAGTTAACGGACATGGTTCCACCTCTTCAATAAAACGCTTAGTCCCTTTTGTCGGGTTAAACACAGCATGGGAAGCGTTATCCTTGAATCGTACTTGCTTTGACATCTTGTCTCGGCTCTCAGGTTTCACTTTAAGACACACTGCATGAGTCTCTCCTTTCATTAATAAGTTGCGGACGTGTGAGAGAAAAGTAGGATCGAAATCCACCAATCATATTTTGCACTATCAGCTGTTTTATTCTTATTTAGCTTGTAACACTGGTTTCTTTTTATTGCGCGTTCAGCGTTTTCTTTCAAGAAAGACATGTCGAGTCAGCAAAACGTACGAGCTTTGTTAAAAATCGGATTACATTTGTATGCAGGAACAGATACTTGCAACTGATTGGTGCGCGCCATTTCACTCACCGTGTCAGTGTAAAAAGTTGTTCCCTCGGTGGTCCGGTAAAGACGTTTGACCTTTAGTAGTCCTGAAAAGACGTTTGACCTTAGAAATCGGTCACATTTGTATGCAAGAACAGATACTCGTCTCTGATTGGCGATTATGGTTAATGGTTTTTGGCTATTTCGAGGAATGGGAAGCAAAATAAAATAACCAATCACGTTAGCGTTTAATTCTTAAAAAATTGTGCGTGCTTTGTTTCGAACTGTGTGTTAGGTTTCGAGCAGTGTGCGTTGTAAAGTTCATGTGCTTATTCTTCATCTAGATTTACAGTTGAGTTCTTCTTGCGCTAGTTTGAAAGCGTTTGTGTTTAAATCATATTTCTCGAAGGGCGTTAAAAGTTTTCACTGTATCTATAATTGTGCGATTTCAAAGAGCGCGCGCAAATTGGTGTCCTTTGTTTCTCATTGAGGTTTCGAGCAGCGTGCGTTGTAAAGTCCATGTGCTTATTCTTCGTTTAGATTCACCGTTGAGTTCTGCATTTGTTAGTTTGAAAGCGTTTGTCTTTAAATCATATATCTCGAAGCGCGTTAAAAGTTTTAACATTAAGATTGTGCAGTTTCAAAGAGCACGCGTTAAAGTTTCTCAAAGGTTTGCGTACCTTCAAATCTTTTCGTTAATGGCGTTCAAAATGGCGTCCTTTGTTTCGAACTTTATGTATTAAATAGCTTCGATTGGATTGCTAGAGATTTTACGAAACTCAAAGTAACATTTCTTAATTACGTTGCAGGTATTAAGCACTTGCTTTATATGCATGGAGCAAGGGTGGAACCTACCAGAATCTGGCTGTTGCAGGCAGTGTCGCCACGAAAAATGCGGTGGCGCAGGACGCTGGTCGCAAATTCAAGCAAATGCGCCCACTGCCGAGCAGATTCCCAAACAGCCTCGACGAATGACTATATTGACGAAGTGGACCAGTTTATGGCGGAGTGTAGAAGAATGGTAAGTATTTTAAAACATTATGTACTATACCTTATGTAAGCTTGCTTCTAGTTATGCGCCGTAAAAGTAATTCCAAAGTATTTAAGCGGACGATACAATGAATTGATCTGATCTTGTGACACATGAGCTCAAATATCCATACGTACTCAGAGGTGTACGTGTGAATGATGATTGTAGTTATTGATGAGGGTTCTACTTTCGAGACTCAATTGAAAACTAAGTAAAGTTATTTTTAATTATTTTTCCTTTACAGGTTTGTGGTACCCTACACCCAGGAAACGAAATTAGATGGAACTGTGTCCTATGTACATATTTTTACAAAACGCAAACGGAGCTACATAAAGTTGAAATATACAGTTTGTTTAAAAAATTGGTCGACTGTAATTGTGAAGAATACCACTGTAATCATTGTCTAAAATCATTAAACGGGAGGAGACTAGTTTAATTATTGTGTTTTAATTTTCTTATTACCTTTTAAATGTTAAAAGTTTTCAAATTCAAATTTTTCAATTTTTCAAATCTTATTTCTTATTTTCGATTAATGTGTAAATAGATTTAAAATTGCCTTTTTCCTATTATTACATTTTCCAAACTCACGTCAAGTTTTTTCATAAGTAATTATCGTAGGTGTAGGTATCGTAGTACAGATTCGTAGGTACAGATTTTGTAATATTCATTTTTATATTAAAGTTTATTCTTCTCTCACAATCAGTTGTCTCCTTCACTGTCTTCTTCAAGGGTTAAAAAAAGTTTCTTGACACACCACGGGGTAAATGGTTCCATACACCAGTCATGTAAAAATGTTTGTTGAATAACAGCATTGATCCAAATCTCATCGCGTACCTCCAATTTCAGAATCTTGTTAAGTTGACGCGTAAATTTCTCTTTGTCGTTGGGCGGAAACGTACCACCAGAGCACAGTACACTTGACTAATAAACAGCAATCTCCATTTTCTACCCCCACTTGCATCTCATTAAACCCCTCTTCCACCTAGATGGCTTGCATCTCATTAAACCCTTTCCCTATATCTACCACATGTCATGTCAACTCATTCAACGCTTAAAACCGGTTTAAGGCACCCCTAAATCTGTTTGAATACATGAATAAAATTGGTCTTGTCATTCGGGACATACTACTCATTTGTCCACCGAACAGATGGGACACCCTTACGAGAAGAAGAGAAAACCACATTGTTAAACTGGTTGAAAAGTGCCTCAAGGGAACGGCCTCAAGTTATTTTTCCAATTATTTTCAACTTAAACGACATGATATTCATGATTATGATGTTAGGAATAAGAACAAACTAGTTATTGATAGGGTTAAATTGGAATCGACCAAAAGAGCGTTTTTTTTTTTTATAAAGGGGCAGATATTTTTAATAATTGTATGTGAATTCTAGTTTTAGTCGTTTTATCTCTTTTCATATGGATGATTTCTCGATTTCTTATATAGCTTTTTAGATCTAGTTTTTTTTTTAATGCAGGACCCATGTTGATAGCAGTTTTTATAATTGAAATGGTCATCCTGTATAAATATGTTTATTATTATTATTATTATTATTATTATTATTATTATTATTATTATTATTATTATTATTATTACTGGCTAATATTTGTCATTGGTCACCCATATTGGCCAATGTTGATCTATGATGACTCATATTGGCTACGATTGACCCATGGTCCTAAAGGTCCTATTACGTTATGGGCCAATATGAGCCAATATGGGTTGCCAAAGCCCCAAATTGTTCAGACTTCTCTTCATCAAATCCTAGAAAGAGTTTCTGCCAAAATGTCACAAAAAAAAATCTTCAGAAAAATTTCTTTCCCGGAAAAGTCTCAAATCGCTATTTTCAAACCTCCCAAAAGCTTTAAGAAAATGTCCGTTTTGTGCGTTTCCGTCACTAATATCTTTTCGTAGGTTTTCCGCTAATATCTCCGTTGATAAATACTTGTCATTCTATCCTGTACTACCCTGGAACTACACTGTTGTTGTGTTATTTTTTTGTCAACGTATTGCACAGCAGCAAGTTTAGCTTTGTTTATTAGCTTTTGTGTTATTGTGCCTGTTTTTAAGTTTTGTAATTTTTCTCTTGCATGTTGTTTTCATATGCCACACGGAAAATTGAGTAACTATTCACACGAGCAAAAAAGTCAAAATAAAAAACCTACAACGAGAAATTTATCATCTAAGGACACAAGACCAAACACTTTTCTTAAAGAAACTCTTAATTAAAGGAAAACTCGCTGATGTGCATTACCCTCCAGTCTGTCACATTTGCCGGCGATTCCTTTAGACAAATAAGAAACCTGAGGCAGCCCACGGGCTGCACGTTCGCACCATGTTTTACTAAGAAGACCGTCGTCTTGTTCTCTGAAGGCGAATAGAAGCCGCTGCGTCTTGTTCTGTCTTGATTGACCGAGTAAGCAAACGTCACAACTACTCCTGCTCCTTGGCGTAAAGTTGTTTGTAAAAAGCTGGTACGCGAATCATGTTATTCCACCTTAGATTAATATTTCCGCGTTGAAAAATTTTGATGAATCAATGTAGAGTGTCATTTGCGTCTACCGGCGTGTGGCTGCCTGTTCTCAGTAGAACAAGGGCACTCGCAATAGGCGCTAGCGAAATCTAAGATGGAAACCGAACAACGCCAATCTGCAAGGTACATAATAACGTACTCAATATTAAGCGTCCAAAACTGGATAACAAAATTAAAAAAAAAACCCTAACGCTCTCTGTAATTATGAGCCACGGAAAATCATACGGAACAAGATGGCCCATTTATGGTGCCTTTTAGATTTGCTGCGACATCGAACCGCACTCGATCACTCTTGTTGAAGCCAAGATCTGAACTCAACCGTCAGCGAGAACGAGTAACTTTTCAAACCCGAATACGTCTAAATTTGAATATAAAATTTACGATAGAATAGAACTTAAATTATGTGAATTATATTATCATACAATGATAGCTGAGTTTAATCGTTTGTCTGACGATTGAGTCACATAACGGAAGTCGGATATCCCAGACAATTGAACGAAGCAAGAATCTAAGGTATTTATTGTTTGAGGGGATACATGCCGTCTTAAGTAATGATTTTTAGTGAATTTCTGAACGGCAAAGTGAAAAACAGTATTTCTGTGTGTGTTTGTGTGTGTGTGTGCGTGGTTTTCCGCGCGCGGAAAAGTCATACACGTGAACATAGCTTCTGGAAATACTGATAGGGATTTCGAGCAATTTCTTCTTCTTCAAATATACTGGGTTTAACATCGTTGAAAAAAAAAGCAACATCAACGGATTGAATGTATTGTCCGTAAACGAAGAAACGTTCTTGCTGTCGTCTTCCCAACAGTGACAAAGTTGAGGCTAATTTGGATGCAGACAAAAGAGATATTAAAAGGTCAGTCATTTTTCCATAAGGTCTATATTGGGACACAATGCAACTGCTATGGGTGGGAGGGTAGGGCAGTAATTAAAACGAAGTGACTTATCTTGAAACGAGCGATACAACGTAACTGACACAGGATCCTATCGTACCACTGCCATTAAGCTAAATGAACTGTATTTTAAAATATCACCAGACGCGTGTTTGAACCTCAACTGAGCAATTTAATATTTAACAATTATTCCCTGAGCGCGCGTTGGATATGAGATTTTATTAGAATCTGGATCATTGTATAATGCAATTCCAGGAATTTGATTGGCTTAACAACCATGGTATATGAGCCATTATACCATGCCCGAGAAATAACCACCATTAAATCGTCTTCTGGTTGTTCTTTTTTTTTTTTTTTAACAGCTTTATTGACCATCACACATGTTAAATACAATAAATTAAACAGCCAGAAAGAAATGAAAAATATGTGCAAGGTGATTTAAAGTGATAAGGTCAAAAGGGCAGGTGCGAACGGGACGCGAGGACCCATGCGAGGCACCTCCCATGATACAAATAATAATTAAAACACGAACAACCAAAAGACGCTAAAAAAACTAGGGATGGCAGGAGCAGGATCGTACAATTGACCAGGTACAGGGATAGAATATGTCAAAGTGATTTTGCAAAAGGTGAAACATGTGCTCAGTAACAAAGTTGCGGAAGAAAGCAGTAGTTGAAAAACTGGTAGGGGGTGATAATTTACAGATATAGTTCCAGAGCTTAACAATACGATTAAAGTAAGAGGCCTGAAAAGTGCTACTTTTACATACAGGAGTTTTAAGGTTATAAGGATTACTTAGTTTGGTTCGGCCGTGAGAAACAGGAGAAACAAAATCATAAACATTAAGATCAGTAAAACCTTTCCGACATTTGTAAAAAAAGACAAGATCTTTGAGTTCGCGGTCAAATGTCAGAGGAAGAAGTTTCAAAGTTAAAAGTCTGTCTCTGTATGACATCACGCCTACACGTTGTTTGAGGATCCACCTTGTGGCCCTCCTTTGAACCCTTTCAATTTGAGTTTTTAATGAAATCTTGTCCGGGGACCAGACTTGGGTCGCGTAGGATAACTGAGATTTCACAAGTGCAAGATAAAGTGAGCGTCTAGCAGAGACATCGTTTAATAGTGGGCACGTGCGTTTTAAAAGTCCAAGTAACTTGTTGGCCTTAGCAGTAATGGAATGGATATGTGTGTTCCAGGTGAGGGAGTTGCAAAGCGAAATCAGCAAGATCTAGCAATATTTCTTGATTGTTTTTAATAAAACAATTATTCCACTCAGGCTTGTTGAATATGAGATCATCATAGCCAACTCGGCGCTACGCGCCTTGTTGCCTATCTATCGTCTCATATCCAAGGCACGCTCGTGGAATAATTGTTAAATAGATAGCCAAGGAGGCGCGTAGTGCCGAGTTGGCTATAATTATGTCATATCCAACAAGCGTGAGCGGAATAATTACTTTATTCAAAGCAATCAAGAAATATTGTTAGACAAGAACAATTAGAGACAAGACAATTAGAAGACAATTTAATGGTCTCTATTTCCCTGGCAGGGTATAATGACTTATATAACATGGCTCCTAAGCCAATCAAATCCCTCGAATTGCATTATACAATGATCCAGTTTTTAATAATGTATATTGGAACAGAATACAACTGCTCAAGGACGTAGCCCAAATAGCATAAGTCATAAGAATTGGGTAAAAACGGGTCAGTCCACTGGTAGGGAGTGGTACTGGTAGGAGAAATCTGTTGCGCAATTTTAAGAAACAGGCTGACAGGCGGATATAGAGATTTTAACAATCAGAAGACCAAGTCAACCAAGTTGATTTCATAGCGGACCTCCGAAACATTACAATTTGTATAGTTAAAAGGTTTGTGGAGAGCAAGTATCGTCCATAAAATATTTCGTAATCAAAATATCCAGCCTTTATGTCTCCTTTCCCACGCGTAATACAATTAAGTGCCAATATTTCGTGATGTCAGTTTTATGCCAACAGACGAGCTTCGTTTGCTTAGAGCGTCAAAACACAAATAAACCAGCCAGTATTGGGATTAATATTGGCCATGCGTCATGGCCGCTTTTATTAATTATTAATTAAATCCAATAATGTAAAATAAAACGAATGAATAACTATTATTTTAATTATTAAGCTCTAGCAAAGGTGAGGGCACTATAAAAAAGGCCAACAACAAGTTGAAATGTACATAAACGAAAATAATTGAAAAAAAAATGACAAAGGTGGAGAAAGGGGAGGAGGTGGGTCGAATTCGGAGAGCGTGTCAAGTCTGAGACTGAGAGGACGAGCACGAGGCAATGGCCACATTTTATACTGGCAGTTTGAAGTCGAGGCTAAGTACTTTTCCGTGAAAGCTCGTGATTATTGCTCAATGTACTTTTTATTGTTACTTCGGTCACAGGATAGTCTTGTGACTCTTGCTCAATATTTTTATGTAATGAGAATTAGGGTTTTAGCGAAAACATACCTCCAGTCACGCCCTGAAACGATGTTCCACCACAACTCCCCCACAGGTCTATACCGAGTTAATTAATAAGCCTAGTTAATCTATTTAAATCACTAAGAAGGCGGAAGTCATAAAAGTTCTTATTTGCCGGCAAAGAAATTCCTTTATGTCTCCTTTCCCACGCGTAATACAGTTAAGTGCCAATATTTCGTGATGTCAGTTTTATGTTAACAGACGAGCTTCGTTTGCTCAGAGCGTCAAAACACAAATAAACCAGCCAGTGTTGGGATTAATATTGGCCATGCGTCATGGCCGCTTTTATTAATTATTAATTAAATCCAATAATGTAAAATACAACGAATGAATAACTATTATTTTAATTATTAAGCTCTAGCAAAGGTGAGGGCACTATAAAAAAGGCCACAAGCCTCCTGAAAGGAGGCTTGCCCCACCCGAAGACTGTTGGCAGCAAAACTGAACATTCTCTATATCATCACTGAGAAGTCATCACAGCACCTGCTTGTGGAACTTAATTATGACTTAGACTAGTTGCAAGGCTAGGCGTTCATATATAATTAAGAAAAGCATTCGACTTCCATCGACCCAACTGACGAATTTGTGAATCAGAAAAACCTTTGGCGGCGGCCCAACTGGTCGCGCCGATGCGAAAGCTGTGCGATTTATAAAGCGACGGATCTAGATTACAAAATCTAAGCGAATTGTTGAGTTTTTCCACAAAGAAAGACCTCTTAATGGGTGCCCCATCTGGCCAGCAAAATAACGGACTACTAATCGGTCCTCTGGCTAAAATAAAATCTAAAATGGTTGTAACTGGACAACATGACTCCTCCTTATAGATATATATAACAAAGGGGCGCCGTTCTGAATCACTGTGCTTGTATTTGAAAATAGTGAGTTGCAGGGCTTTGACCTGCTGCTGGCTATCCACTAGCCTTTCTAACTGTGTAACGTGAATCAAATTACTATGATCATTAGTGTTGAAGGTGATTTCACCTATACGCAAAAAGGCAAAGAAAGCTAAGGAAGACATTGCTGACAAGAGCTTCGACTGATACGCTGTCGCTGTAGTGTGCGTAAAAGAGTTTATAACTTGCTGCAATATCGGCAATGTAATTGGTAGACGCACATCGTGCGCCGGAACTAACTTCCGATAGCCTTTAATTATCTGTCTAATTATCACCGTTTCAGTCGGATCACCTACGCCTGCCAATTTATGAGTATAACCTATGGCTGATAAATAACTGGAAACAGTAGAGGAAGCGTAATGTAACGAATACAGATGCGAAACAAATAGCGCTATAAAAGCGGGTTGTATAGGAAGAACTAATTTTGTGTCACCTAAAGTCGACTGAGCCCATTCTGTAAATAGATTCCATGACCTTTTATAAGCTGCCGTAGAACCTTTACTTAGACTAGCAGATAGAAGGTGCTTTGTGATAGAGGCCAACTCACCGGCAGGAGATGAGTTGGAACTACTGTGGGTTCGGAATCCATGCCCTGGCCAGGGGACTTGAATTTCGTGACCTGTAAGCGCGATAAGGCGTCAGCTTTCGTATTGAGCAACCCAGGTATATGAATTGCCTTAAATAAGATATTATGTTTCAAGCACTGTAACACCAGGGCACGTAACAGAACCAATAGCTTCTTATCCTTAGTTGTTTTCTTGTTTATCACTTCAACTAATCCTAGATTGTCGGTGTGAAACATAGTTCACCTGTTGGAAAATTGCGAGGCCCAAATGGCAATGCTAAGAACGATCGGAAACATTTCGAGAACTATAATGTTGTGGCCCACCCAGCTATCAGGTCATTTACCAAAAAACCAATGCGAGCCAAAGACTACACCATAACCTAAAGATCCTGATGCATCAGTGAAAAGATGCAGGTGAGAAGACGAATGCCAAATATAATCCAAGAAAAAGGAGCGACCATTGTACGAGGTCAAAAATTCGAGCCATAGTTGAAGATCTGCTTTAGTTTCTAGGGCGTCGAATACCTACGGTGAGGTTAATCAATCGACGTAAAAATGTGCGACCTGGTACTATGACAGAACAAGTGAAATTTAGCGGGCCGATTAAAGACTGTAATTCCTTCAAGGACACCTTTTTCCGTCGAAGGAAATCTTGTATCAAAGATCTGCACTTGATTAATTTATCACTAGGAAGGCGAGCTTCCTGTCGAGTTTAATGCCTGCGAATGACATAACACAGCTGGGACCAACTGTTTTCTCAGGCCCCATGGGGACACCTATGTCATCACATGCCTGAAGGAAGGTCTGCAAATTTTTACCACAAGAAGAGAGCGAATGGTTAAAAATTAGAAAATCGTCTAAAAGGTGTAATATACCTGGGATACCCATTATACTGCGAGCTATCCATTCTAAAGCAGAGCTAAAACACTCAAAAATTTTCCAAGAACTGGAAAGCCCCATGGCAAGATTTTTATCAAAGTAAAATTGGTTCTGCCAGCGGATTCCTAGCAAATTGTAATCGGAGGGACTAACAGGAATCAATCGGAAAGCATTTTTGATATCAGTTTTGGCGAGCGCACAGCCCCTGCCAGTGCGCCGAATTAACCTAACTGCGTCGTCAATAGATGCGTAATGTACGCTCGGCGCGATTTTTGGAATATGTGAATTCACTGATTGACCTTCCGGAAAGGACAAGTGATGAATTATGCGGAACTCCCCCGGAACCTTTTTAGGAATTAAGCCCAAAGGAGAAATGTGAAATATCGGAAAAGGTTGAGTTTTGGAAGGACCAGCTATTCTTCCTGAGTGCAACTCTTTTGCTAGTTGAAGGTCTAGAGCAGACGAAAGATTTTTGCTGGAAAAATTATTCCTTGGCCCAACATAATCAATTGAAAAACCAAATCGGAAGCCATCAAGAAGGTATTGCTTAGACCGAGGCGGATATCCGTCCAGATAAGCCTGCAATTTATCTACCTTGATTGGTGTTGACATTTGACGAGACAGGGCGGGACTGAGAGGCTGATTTGTTTGCTGTCGCTGAGTGATTTGCACAGGCAACCCTGGGGTTCGGTTGTTGTCTGGGCAATGCACATTTTCCGGCTGGATGCGGGGAACCACATTTGAAACAGTCGTGTTTAAAATTGCAGCCAGAACACTTTCCCCCCCCGGTGAAATTTCCAGCAATTACCGGACGGAAAGGGATGAAAAGGCACCCTAGTACCTTTGGGACCAGAGTGGATATCGGAAGAAAAAGATTGTGAACCTTTGGGAATGTGGTGCGCCTGCAACCACAACTCCCAATGGATTTGGTCCCAAGGGAACAGGGTTTTTTGCCTCAAGAAACGAAAGTTTTCGTCGTAATAACGCAAGTGGGCGTTTTTAGCCGCTAGATCCCGCACTGTCTCGCTATGTTTCATCATAGCCGGGGCCTCGTTTGAAAATCTGACAGTATAGACAGCTACAAAGGTCTGAAACGCTGTGATCCATTGATCAATGGTCGTTATACGCTTTGTTTTCTGAGTTGGTTTGAGACTAATGACCGGCCGACTCGCTGATTGCGAAGATTGTACCACCAAATTGTACCTAGAATCGCTTGGCAGAGTAGTATTCAATAGTGTACCTAGATCAGTGTACTCGTGAGCCCAAATCTTGGACTGAATTTTGTCAGGAATTCTGGACGCGAGCGGCACTGAAATTTGTTGATGAATACGGGCCGGGCGGTCACCAGTCTCGTTTCGTTGATTAATAGGTACTATGTGTGGTACACTAGGACTATCTTCACTAATACTAATGTTAGAAATCACACTCTCACCGGCTATGTCCTGAATCACACCTGCCACTGACCCCTGTACAGAGGCAGCCAGATCAGAGTTCTGTCCCTTTGAAAAGTTCTGGTCTTGTGGAAACGTGGACATAAGTCCAGACGCCTTGAGTCCTTCCACAACTGCATCGGACACAACAGCCGCAACATCCGCAAGTGAAGTTGAGCCTTGCCCGGTCGCCTTATCGCCCGATAATAAAGGAACGCGCTCCAACTGGCTGGGATGAACGGTACCTTGGTCACCGGGCGCCGGTGTTTTTCCAGCTTTTCCACGCTTGGCCTTCGCACCACCAGATGTGGATTTGGCTTTACGTTTGGGCGCGCGTTTTGCCGTCCCAGGGATAACAGCAGCAGGGAGCACAGCAGGGGCAACACGTTTTTGGCCTCTGGTCATCATGATCTTTGAGAAATAAGAGAGGATAGAAACTGTAGACTGATCATGAAATTACGACAGAAAAACAAATGGATCAGGGGTGCGTCCCAAAAATAGGGCCCAGCAGGTCCTTGCGTGCCACACGTGTACATTGTACACAATGAACAACAATAATTAATAATCATAAGATTAACTGAAAGAAAAAGCAATTAAAAAAAATAAAAATAAACACGGCAACATGTTTGGCAAGTCAACAAAAAAGCCGGCTGCCGCAAGGAACATGTTAAAATGCCGCAAATGACAGCAGAACCACTGGTTCCAAACCCGACACATATGTCAAAAAACAGCGACGAAGATAAAGCGTGCGCTGAAAAGTGGCGTGCAAATGACCTAAATTAAGCTGGGGGCGTGGTAGGATCACCCGCCTGGAAAATTTGCTTGAGAGCGAACAAAATGGCTCCTCTGTAGCTTCTATATAAAGCATAATGGCCTTGCGCATTGAGGTGTACCCCATCCCCACATATTAAGGGTATATTCGGCTTACGTAGCCCTTTATGGCACCAAAATTGAACAAAATCTAAAGTCTCCAGTACTACGCTGAGATACTGGTTAAGGATAGCCACTCTTTCATGGTATAAAGGCACCTCCCGTGGGATGGCGGCGCGGTTGATGACTTGGCACACCATAATGTAGTTAACGTGGCATTGGTTGTGCAAGATATGGACAAGAGCCTCAATTTTGGAACCCACAGTCTCAGGTTTTACACCAAGTTGGCACAAGTCATTAGAACCAATCTCCAAAATAACAATATCGGGTTTTAGGCGCCTAACACCATAGAGGTCTAAAGCGCAGATACTCTGGCTGATCGAGACAGATGGAGGTCCCGCTTAACCCTTCTATCACCACCCTGGTAGACGAAAGTTTTAAAACGGTGCACAAAAGAGTGACCCAAAATGAGGACTTTTGGCTTATAAGGCATAACAATAGTATATAAAAACAAATTGATAGATATACTCAACTCTGAATAAACGAAGATAGGACAACTCCTGAATGAGGTTGCAAAAGGATTTCCGAACTCGGAGAGCGAGTCAAGTATTCGAACTTGGAGAGCGTGTCAAGTCTGAGACTGAGAGGCAATGGCCACATTTTATACTGGCAGTTTGAAGTCGAGGCTAAGTACTTTTCTGTGAAAGCTCGTGATTATTGCTCAATGTACTTTTTATTGTTACTTCGGTCACAGGATAGTCTTGTGACTCTTGCTCAATATTTTTATGTAATGAGAATTAGGGTTTTATCGAAAACATACCTCCAGTCACGCCCTGAAACGATGTTCCACCACAACTCCCCCACAGGTCTATACCGAGTTAATTAATAAGCCTAGTTAACCTATTTAAATCACTAAGAAGGCGGAAGTCATCAAAGTTTTTATTTGTCGGCAAATAAATTCCTTTTTTATTTGCTCACTTAATTCTTCTATTTCTGATACATACTTAGTTGTAGCCCATAACATTGGTGTGCAGTAGTTCAGGTGTGACCAACCAGCTGCAAAGGGAGTACATGTACAAAAGGACAGCAACATAACGGAAATAGAATTATAACAGCAAATGCCCCTTATCACTTTTTCCACATAAAAGAAACACAAACAAATAAAATTCAGAAGTCATTAGTCTTATGGATGAAACACAACAGGCTTACAACGTACAAAAGTAACTGCATTATATGGAGTGTGCAAAACTGAATCTTGAGACCTGAAATCCTTTTTCCATCCACAACACTTATCTGCTTTCAAATGTATCCACAATAAGTTTCAATTCCATATTTCTGCATTTCTAGGTTTAAGGTGGCAAGTGTCAATAGACACGAACGCAAACGTCATGGCATCAGAACTATACTGAATGACAGGAATGGTCATTCCTTTTGGAGCTCAGTATTAATGTTCATAAGAAAATGATCTATTGCTACTAGTATGATCCCAGTGACACTATCAACAATTAAGGTTTGGCAAGAGCCTGGCCTTTACAAAATGCAAGGATGAAGAGCTCTTTGAACTCATCTAAAGAGCTCATGTGCGCTACAGGAATGGTAATCTCTTTGCCACATGCACCTACAGTTGGAAAACATATTCTGTGTTTAGGGTTGTACTTAAGGCAGTCATGGTTAAAGTACACAGTCACCTTAAACATTTGGTTATCAATTGGTTTGTGTTTCTGTCCAGTTAACCATCCCATGCCTCCTGCCACTGTTAAATCTGGATTTTCAAACGTTTCTGCTCCATCTGGAGTCTCACAGTCAAGGTTGGCATCTTTATAATTCCAGGCAACTGCTGCTGAGTGACCTATGATGCTGCTACCTTCAAACAACTTTAGGCAGTCTTGGAAGTGATCCATTAAATCTTCTTCAATTCGTCTTCTCGAAGACCCTGATGGTGAGTACTGAGGGTCCATTAGGGAAAACATGTAATTGGCATCAGGTGTCAACTGCTCCTTAAAATTTCCACTGAAAAACAGTGGCAGGCACACAGATGGGTACTTAAGTATCAACTCTGCCAATCCATAGGTAGACATTCCTTTAAGGAATTCTTTCATGTGCAAGGAACGGCGATTTACTAGGCTCACTTTCAGAGATCTTAAAATTTCGTCGATGTGGTCATCATCCACTACACCAGTGTATACATGTTCGAAAATCATCTCAGTGAAGTTATTGCAATTTTAAATGACATCGTTCAGAAGTTGCTGTTCTTTTGTTGTCAGATGTGATTCTTCAATGCTTATCATGTCAATGTTTTTTGACATTGATTCATACACACACTGTTCAAGGAAACATGGAGGAGGTCCTCCTTGGGCCAAAGAAACTGTTACAATCTCACCATAGGTGGGGAAGGTGCCATTTTGAACATATTATGTAGAGTCTGTGGGACTTCCATCTGGGAACATCTCCCTTCCCATGTCAGAAATAACTTCTGCTAAGAATTCTTGTTACATAGTACCAGTATCAATACCAGCCTCACCATTAAAATGCACTTTCAATACACTTGTGTGTGGAGATTTTCAGGCCTGCCTTTGCCATAATGCAAGTGTTCTTGAAAAGGGTGCACGGCGTCGTGAAAAAAGAAAAAATTCTTGCATGCGATCAACTCTTTCTGACAAAATTTTTACAATTTGGCTTGGAAAAATAGTACTATAATAAAAATCATAAAAAAAAACCTTTATAATTTGTCGTTAAAAATAAGGACCTCCGTCAGGTGTCTTCAATAATTGCAGATTCTAGTGAAACTGCCTTCCAGAACTGCTGTCAAAGAGATCTCCTTATCACTTTCCATAACAGATACGAATAAAGAATCTTAAGCTTATGCGATTGAATGACAAATTTTCAAAGTCGTCATCGGTACAGGCTAACAAAGCAAGTAAGAGAACCTTCACGCGAAAGACAGCTACTACTTTCGCTTTCTTTCTTTTCTCTTTTTTTTGTTTTTTTGTTTTGCTTTGTTATCAATTGCAGGTTAAGAGCCAAGGATTATGGTCGCGAGGGAACTTGAATGCGAGAACTCTGCATCACGAGTCGAGCGTCGCAACCGACAGGGTACGAAACATAAATAGTTAATTGTGACAAACAGCTGAAACTTGAACGGGCAAGAAAATCAGCGCGTAAAATACAATATTCTTTTCGCGATGTGTGTGTGTAATAAAAAAAAACATGTCAATATTCCCACAAGTAGTAGAGTGGTCAAGTACATTTTCATTTGGTTTGCGTTTATTTTGTAGTCATTTCAAGATATAATATATTATTTACATTGCCACCAGCACGCATCCGTGGTTAGAATGGTAATTTCAAAAATAATAAAATCTGAAGAAATTCTTGCCAAGTAAACACTGTTTCATCCACAGTTCATTCTGAGCTGTTTTGTCTGTAATATCTGGTCTTTAAAAATTTTGAGGCAGTTCCAGGAATCAAGAAACTGCAAAAACAAGAGTCGTAAATACCTGATGATAAACAAAGGCGTTGCTGCCTACTGTGAATCACAGAATAATAATCTTATCATTACGACGGCTTTTGGTTGCTTTTTATCTGATGTTTCAAGTCTAATAAAGGCCAATCAAAAAAATCTCCAGAAAAAAGTCCTCTTTTGTCAAGTAATTTTAAAAGAATTTTTAAAGCTTGTACATTTTACTATTATAGTATTTTCTTACTATCGAGTAGAATGTGTAATGGCAATGGCACTATTTCTTTAATGTAGTATTTATTATCTTTCGCATGAGTCATGTAATGTTTATCTATCTTTTTAAACATTTCCTATCAGTTTTCATACCTTGCTTACACTTGAACGTGATAGTTAAAAAGATGATCCACTGTTTAATTCGGCGTTTTGCACTAGAGTCAAAATGATCGACCAAAACATTTAATAAAATAGAAAATGCCAAGAAAGGTCTTCACTTAAAATGTTGGAAAATTTACAATAGGTTTTATCATGAATAAATACTGCAATAACATTGTACAAACAGTGCTTGTGGCATCCAGGCACGCAATTATAAAAACGCTCGAAAACCAGGGAGGAAACTTCCTTATTACCCAGTCCAATATAGCAATATGCATGGTATGAATCCTTTCATTTATATTAACAAAAGTGCATGGGGTGAGAACAAGCAATCAACGAATCACAAAGTTTGCGCCTCCAACAAATTACTTAGAAACCGCAGTCTCATGCAAATACAGTGAAGTAATTCGCGTCAGACGCAGCTGAAGAATAAAAACAAAGGGAAGTGTATTTGAATATTGTCAAGTACATCGTGCGGAGGCTTGTTAGAATTGATATTACACGTTTAAATGCGTGGTCGAGATATCTGTAACAAAACAAGGTGCTAAAATCCGGCTAAATCGAAAGGATGGCGTCCAAACTTTACGACGTCGTGGCTGCAGTGGAACACGAAGTTAGTTGCCCTGTTTGTTTAGAGGAATTCCAAGAACCCAAATGCTTACCAAACTGTGCTCATAACGTTTGTCAAGAATGTTTAGAAGAGATGGCCTACAAAAATGCCCGAGTTAATATCGAATGTCCAGTTTGTCGAGTAGAGTCGTCCATTCCTACCGCTGGTGTATCAGCGTTTCCGAAAAATCATCTGTTAGCACGACTAGTCGAAAGGAATCCCTCTAGCAAGGCCAAAGATAATGAATTTATCAAGGAAGCCCTGAAAAGAAGTAAAGAAAATGTGGAGGGCTTAAAAAACGCCATTCAAGAGATGGATGTACGTCGCAATTCCATAAAGAAACAAGGTGAGAACCTAAAGCAAGAAATAAATAGTGCAGCAAACCAAGTCATTCAGATGGTTCGAGACCAAGAAAAGCAATTGCTCCTTGAGGTTGAGCAATACATGAATGACAATTACCCTGAGACAACCTTTAGTAAACAAAAGGAAAAGCTGAATAATTTACTTGCAAAGACTTCCAACGGCGTTGAAACCATTGAAAAAAAGAAAGAAGCAGACAAACGCACGTTGAAGCAGGCGCAGCATCTTGAGGAGCTAGCTAAAGTGGCTGGCATTCAAATTCTTTCAGCGAGACGCAAATGCTTTCGCAAGTTCGATTTGAATTTTATGAAAAGTGAAACTCCTGAGAGGTCTGCGAAAAACTTTGTTGGAGTGCTTAGCACTAAGGGAGATGCTGAAGGAGATAAACATCCACTAGTCGGTGTAAATGAATGTCTCAGCAACGAAAAAGTTATCACGCATATTGACGGATCAAAAATTAACGTACCCAAGTTCTTCCCCTTTGCAGTAACAGTGTCACCGAAAACCGGTGAGATGGCCGTTTTAGATGCCGAAAATAAACGTGTTCATATTTTTGACCGAGAAGGGAACCACCTCAGTCAATTTATCTTCATTTTTGGGGACTTTTGGGACATCACATATTCACTAAATGATGATATAGTGGTATTGAATAGAGATAATAATTCCTTGTTGCATTATGACCGATCTGGAAATCTCAAAAAGAAGTTTTCGATGATCCCTAGACCAAAGGTGAAATGCACTTTCCTGTCGCACGACTTATGTGGGCGTTTCTTAGTCACGTCAACCCCAAGATATCAAGAGTCGCCTTCAGAAACAGATGCGTGTGTTCTCATTTACAGCGGAAGCGGAAAACTTGAAACAGTGTTTGGTAAAGGAGTACTTTCGTCTCCCAAAAAGGCAGTCTGTTTCAACAGGAAATTCTTCGTTCCAGACGCGGATAGCAAGAGTGTGAAAGTTTTTAACAGCGATGGTGAGTTTTGCCGAGAAATTGGAAAGGGGATGCTTGAAGATCTCGCTGGGATCGCGACTGATTATGCGAATGGGTGTATTTTGGTGTGCGATTGTGAGGGTTATGCTGTTCATGTTTACAGCAAGGAAGGGACATTAGTAAGAACAATACGAACAGCTGCTCCCCCGGTGGAAATCGCATTATCCAAAGATGGAAAGAGACTTGTGGTCTGTTTTGACGGGGAAAAGGCAAAATGCTTTCAAATTATTTCTTATACGGAGGGAGCGCAGCCTTTTGGACACCAGGAACCGAAATCCAATGAGTGAAACTCTTGCAACTGAAATGTGACCGGTCGACAACTTATACGAGAAATTGGTCTTTTTACATCGATAGTATATGATTTCAGAGCAACAAAGAAACGAGGGAATGTTACTTGATCACTGCGATAGAAAGCACCTAGTCTAAAACCAGTATCGGGTAGGATACGCAAAAGTCGGCCAAGCAAACAAAGCATTACTTGTACCATGTAAGATTAATTGACTGAAACATAAGAAAAACATCATTATCAAGATGAAAATTTATCTATTGTAGCAAGACTCATTGCCCAGATTCCCAAAGCAGGCTAAACTAAACGGCCAGGATTAAGATCAACTTTAATTCAGTTCAATTAGCTATCACCTGAATTTTTTTCTCTTGTTCTTTATCTCACATTTTAAACTGAGACTGATATCGGTTTAAGGTAAGGTTGCCATAAGGTCGCCAATAATCGCTTGATCACTTAAATAGGGATTGGCGAAATGAAACCCTGAAATGCGGCGATTCAGTGATCAACCTACAGTAGCTTCCGATATGATCGTTGACGTTCGCGAAGCTTATGCAACGGCAACGATGGTTAGCGATTGTTAGCGATCATGTGGAAACTAGCGTTAACACTGATATATGTCACTGATGTGACATGGAGCGTCATTCGGGACAGGTTTAATAGGAAGATAAAACTATGTAGTCTCTTTTCCAGTTGTCGTATACATATTGCGTGTAGGATCTGACGGGAAAGGGCCACAGTTTGCTGCCTACTAATAAGACAGAAACAAATATAACAAGTAATTTGTAATGTTCGAATCTGGGAGTGACTCTCTCTTTTGGTGTTCTATTTGTTGCTGAAGAATATTCAAGAAATGTATCAATTGTGTTTTTAACCATTCGAGACCAACATCAAAATCCACCTTCTCCTTACAGTTCTCATTTGTCTTTATGGCACCAGTTTGGAGAGTTTACATCGAGATATTTTATGTTTGGTGATGATATCCTTTATTATTATGACCTGTATGCTTGATCAAGTAGCGCTGTTGTTAGGAAAAAACAGATGTTTACAACGAGCAAAAACTGATTTCTTTTTCATTACAATTGGATTAAAATTCGCCTAAACGTTCACAATGTTCAGCAAAACTTGATTGTTAACATAGCTTATTTTTACATGAGCTCGGAAATTCTTTGTTCTTTTCGGGGGGAATATATTACATAACCCCCAAATCAACTGTCTGAAAAGCTGGTTGCGGTTTTGATCGGTGAGGGTAAAAGGTGGAAAGAGTTTGCGGAATGGTATGTGGCATGGCGTGCGGAATGGCATAATTATGCGAAATACCATTTACGCGGGGAATAAATTAACTGAAGAGCGCATCCTGTTTTCGCGCCAATTTTATAAGAGCAGCAGCTATTTTGATGCTGCGGACTCTTGCTAAATATTAACAACAATTCGAGGATTTGATGGCCTGATTGTTGATTTGGAAGAAGTGAGGGTAAAGAAAGCGATGAAAACTGTTTATAGTTTTCGCATTCAAGGAACTATGAGTACGAAATCCGTAGTAAATTAAATTTCATGTTCACTTTACTCCATGCGACTTCGGTTGACAAAAATAACGTGGCAGCGTGAAGTCTTCTCAGGACAAAGATTGATCCTTTACCGAGGGCAAATAATAAACATTTTTTTCTTTTTTTTTTTTAACCCTCGGTAAAAGATCAATTCTCATACCCTGAATGCTCGATGATTCATTTATCATGAGCGGGAAAATGAACAACAATTTGACCAAAATGCATTTGCGATAAGAATAGTTTCACAACCTTTCACACAACCAGTGTCGATAATTAGACACCATACTTGTCATCTGCTTTTTTGCTCCAGGGCTTTTTCGCTTTTAAATCTCATTTTAGGTTGGGACGTCTGGCACTGAAAGACCTTAATTAAAGACGGATATGTTAAGTTCGATAACGCGTAACTGAACTATAGCTACCTGAATCGCCGTATTGAATAGCTAGGTAGCTAGCTCAGCAGCTCAACAGTGACTTGCGTACTCGTCGCTCGACGAAAATGTAAGGTGAGAAAAAGTAGAACATATTTTTCCCATGAGTTGTACAAATTGTTACCGTCAAAGAGTCTGATAAAATGACCGAGTTTAAATTTATAATTTCTCACGCAATAGTTTTGGCCTTGGACTGATGTTATTTCTCCAGTCTGGTGTTGCTACTCGCTGCCACGTTCTTTTTGTCAACTAGAAATTTAATTTATTCTTAGTTCCTTGAATGCGAAACTTCATCGATTTCTTCTCTCTCACTTCCTAACCAGCGATCAGACATGTTCTATCCCAGGCGTATATTTTCTAATCCTCGGTCTGTTGTTTGGTTGTTTAATAGTCCGCAACATCGAACAAACTGCTGCTCTTATAAAATTGGTGCTAAAAACAGGATACGCTCTTCAGTTAATTTATTCCCCGCGCAAATGGTATTTCGCATAATTATGCCATTCCGCAAGCCATGCCACATACCATTCCGCAAACTCTTTCCACCTTTTACCCTCACCGGGCTTTGATTGTTTGAAGGGAAGAGCGGGGCTAATGAACAGCTAATTTAAATGCGAAGGGATTATGTGTTAATATGCAAGGGGGATAAGTCACTTATCCCCCTTACATATTAACACATAATCCCCTCGCATTTAAATTAGCTTTTTATGAAGAACAAATTTACAAATGTTTATTTGGAAATATTAAGTACGACGCTACAATTTCTATTATTGAACGCTGCAAACCTTTACACAGTAAATACAGTGAATTTGGAGGGTATTCACTCTTATCTTTCTTCCTTACCTCATATACAAACTTGCTCAGCCAAAACGACAGTTCGAAATTACACAGTGTATTTAAAATTCCACTGTTTGGAGCTACCACGAAAGTGTCGCTGTAATTTATTGGTAACGAGTTTCGCTCGGTAACCCAGTCATCCCAAACTCGTGTACTCCATGAAGTTGCCCCTTTAGTGTTTTGTGGTATTCTTGCATCATTCCTCGCCTGAATTTCCTTCTAGCTTACAGAAGCGATCCCTCGGCCGGAATCTTCTTTATCTGTAAAAGGGTCGGTCAAAAGATCCTCGGTGCGTAAATTGAAATTGTCAACTGCTTTCTCGTCGTTTGCACCCGCAAATAAAGATTCAAAGTTGTTTTCGAAGAAGCAAAGACTTAGAAAAACATTTGACTATAAAAAATTGCGATAAAACATTTCGTAAAAACATTATAAAAAGGTTAAAAAACACGACGTTTCGATGTACATTACATCATTATCAAGTGAAATTAAAAATGCAAGATTGCGGCTATAAATACAAAAATGGACAATAGATATTAATTAAAATAGTAGCATTGAAGAATGCTACCGGTTAAACAAAAAGTTTCGCACGTATAGAGTCCGTTTAATTAATATCTATTGTCCATTTTTGTATTTATAGCCGCAATCTTGCATTTTTAATTTCACTTGATAATGATGTAATGTACATCGAAACGTCGTGAATTTTTTAACCTTTTTATAATGTTTTTACGAAATGTTTTATCGCAATTTTTTATAGTCAAAAGTTGTTTTCCGAAAGCTTAATTGAGGTGCTGCCCCTTAAACTGCTTTGAGTAACAAACAGTTCTGACTCTGAATCACTTAACATTGCTAGCCTATTCCTAGCATTCACTGCGAACAAGACGAACAACTAATTCGAAATGCGACTTTAAAAAACCAACATAATTAAAAAGCCGACAAACTTGTGAATCCCACCAGTGCCATCATGGAGTGTTGAAAAACAAAAGAAAGATGAAAAAAAGGGGCATTTTTCTTCAGTATATTTTTGCATCCCTTGAGGAATCCTCGCCAATGTAAAAATAAGCTGTTTATCGGCCTTCAGCTCGTGGTTATGTGATTTATTCCCCTCGTGCGCCCGAGGGCAACGCACGAGGGGAATAAATCACATAACCACGAGCTGAAGGCCGATAACTATTACATAAACGTGTTTCATATTCTGGAGAAGAGGAAGACAGGAGAGATCTGAGATTACCCTAAATATAATATGGAAACTCTCCTAAAAAGTTGAAGTAAATTACAGCAACATCAAACAGATCCTAGCTAAAATATATTAACGTGTAGACAAAACAGTGAAAAATTATCAACTGTAAAAAAATAAAATAAAATTACCAACGCACTTTTTATTAATGGTGAAATTTTTGGCTCATGATTGTCAGATGCTTGGTCTGCCACCTGAATGGGAAAAATGTATTTATTCCCTGGTAACTGGAGTCCAAGGGGATATACCAGAAAATGCTTGTGTCCGATGACTTCTTGGTTAGAAATATTTAATCATTGTTACTTTTTTTGTTTGGCTTTCCTGGTCCGTAGTGGCCAGACCCCCGTGATTCCTTTTCTTTTGTGTGAGGGCCGATGGTCTAGAGGCAAAGCTGACCACTGACAAAGACTTTTTTATGATTTTTTTCGGATAGCCGCGTGTTTTGAGGCACTCTTCAAATATTGAAATAAATGTGATAGAATATTTTAAGCCTGGTGAATTAATGAGAATGATGTATTATTCAGTGAATGACACAGGCATACTCGGAAAGAGGAAATCCGAGTGCTCCTATCAGGAGTCCAACCTAAGACCTTCCGATTACTAGTTCGAGTATGCCTGTGTCATATTCCCTCACATTCATTTCATTGCGCAAATGCCACACATTGAGATTCCAATCCAAGCAGTATGCAGTACTCCCCATGATGTTTGTCCCATGAACCTAGTTTAATGGCCTTAGGTCCCATGAGTTTCCTGTAGCTCAGTGGTAGAGCATCCGAACTGGTAATTAGGAAATTAGGAAAGACTTGTCATCTAAGTTTCGCATCAGAATTCTTTTTAAAACATTTTTCTTGCTCAATAGAGAACAACATTTTAAACCGAACACTTTTGGAAAAATGGTCAAAGGTTGTCTAAACTACGTATACTATGATGCATTCTTTTTCAAAATGTAAACAAAACTAGGTAGATAGATTGTTTATTAAGTTAATCCCATTGCAGCCGTAAGACTGAATTGTTTAAAAACCTTTCAAGGTAAAAACAATTAAAACAACAGGCAAAAATTATGTACAAATATGAAACACCTACAGAAAGAGAGGAAAACTATTTACAATTGCTAAAAGAAAACTCATGTTTAGTCTGGCAACTTGGAGCAAGTTACACAACTCACTGCCCCGACATCGCACGGAAATTTATAGATATTCAGTGAAGCGTGGGGGACAAATGCGGTTTTCATGATCATAAAGCCAAAAAATAGGAACTTCACTTCAGAAAAAAGGTAATTTAGAGTTTTACTAACAACAATTATCGCGACGGCCTCGCAGTAAACGATCTTTGTAATTAACGAAACACTTCTTCACATGCTAAGAGATGTCGACAGAGCAGTAAGATTGTGGAATTTGTTTCAAAATTTGTGTCACAAAAAAACGAACGAAAGTAATTTACAATGTTAATCGCAAGTCATATACTTTACGGCCGGTACGCCATGACAAACCATTGAAAGGTACTAAATTACTGTTTGCTAAGCACCAAGAGTTATAATCAGTTATACTTCCAAAACTTCCTTCTGCGTATCCAGGAAAAACGTTTTAAAACAGATTGCAACTAGAAATAAATCACTAGCTAAATACTATTGAACGTGGGCCGTCGTCGTTTAATACCTTTTGTTTTTGTATTGTTTTATTTCGTTTTATTGTTTCTTTCCTCTTCCTTTTAGTCTCACTTATTGTAATTATACTCCCACTCTCCTCTTTCTGTACTTCTGTCTCTAAAATATAGCTTGTCACCTGAAAATTTCAACATTGTAAATAGTGAAACAATTCCCAGTGTAAGGTACAAACAGAACAATAAAATGGAATAAAATAAAATAACATTAAATGGAATAAAATAGAACAACAACAGCAACATTCATGCTGACCTTTTTTATGAGAGATGCCATAATGCCCGTGGGCAGTGCCGGAGCATCCGGCCACCAGATTAGCCAATCATGGCAATTTTATCACTGGATGTCATTTAAGAAATAGGGAATACTTACTACTTAAAATTTACGGGGGATCTTTATGGCTTAAAATGATAATGTGAGATTTTCACTCCCTTAAAAAGATCAGTATGGATGTAGATGAAATTTTTCGGAGCCGAGAATACGCGTAGCCTAGAGACCGTAGAGTAATCGCTATAATAAAAATGTCTGTCTGTCAATACTTGCGTCAGAAATTTCAGTGTTATATTCCTCATCAGCCTCTTCGAGCGATGGCGGCGTTGGTTGTTTTGTTGACGTTGCTCTGTTAATCTTTCCGAGTTGGCTTTTGGAAACATGGCTCAGTACCGCGGGAGATGACTGCAGTCTCCTGCGCCTTCCAGCCTTCTCAGATTCTGCGGGAAGTTCTATCTTTGGAAGAGCTAAACTCTTCCGCTGTTTTTTCAGTGACACCGGGAAATCCAGTCTCTTGTCATGTCTGACTGGTGGCAAAGGCCACACAACAAGGCCCTCGTCTGTAGACTTTAATGGCGGTAAACGTCTTAATTCAAGAAAGCTCATGGGCGCTCTCGAACTACATTCGGAGTGTCTTCGCTGATACGAGTTTCCCTCTCGTTTCGCGGCACTAGCAAGAAAGTCTCCTTTATCAGCAACATGTGTTACAACGTCGTTTCGCACCTTTAGTCTGCTGTCGCTCGGAGTTCCTGGTTCGACGACGTTAAGTTCTCGTCGTAGTGAGACAAGACTTCGCTGAATATTGCGTATTTCGCGTTCTTCTTCTTTTGCTAAGTCTCCAAGTCGGCGACCGAGCCTTTCGCTCTCACGCTCATTCCGTAGTTTCGCCTCGACAATATTTTTTATTAGTTTACGACGTAAAATCTTTGTTTTTTCGTCGTCCTCATCGTCGGCGGTTATCATGTTTTAGTTGCAGGTAAGTAGTGTCCAAAGTACTAAACAACTGTTGTACATACACTTTGCTATTCAGGATTACGTTGTACTAACAAACTTTGAACCTATCGCGTACCGAAGAACTCAGTGCACAAAACAAAAAAATAAATTAGATTAATAATTGATTTGTTGCCATCAGTGAAATTTTGTTTAACGAATCCTCTTTCACAAAAAACTATTCATCGCGGCTCGATATTGGCAAAACATTCGATGCAATGCTTTAATTACACTCGTTGAATTAATGGAAGAACATTCGATGCAATGCTTTAATTACACTCGTTGAATTATCTACACAATCGGCGGGTAACTAGAGCCTTCTGTTTTTAATTAAGGACAAGAAACTTGGAACCAGTTCGATAAACTGTCTTAAACAAGAGCCAAATTTCACACATGCCATAAAAATATTCAACGCGGCAGGTGTTTCACGTATTTTAACACACAGATATCGCCAATGGCATTACCTTCTTCATATACTGGTGTGAAAGGTGTATAATCAACAAAAATGTCCCGCTATGCGAATACAAAGTCGTAGATTAGGAGGCTTAAGGTAATTTTCCTCTAAAGCATAATGTTGCTGTAAAGGGAAGCTTACCGGTCATTTAGTCGAAGGACCCGGACTCAGCGTCAAATTTGAGTTAAGATTTTATTTTTTCTTTCCCTTCCCCTCCCTATAGTTTTACTCCGTCCGAGTATTTCGGTAATCCTTCCTCCGATGGCTGCGACCTGTGAAGGCTATATCACTATCGTGGAGTTCGCTAATATGGAAAATAACAAAACTCCAGGGACGGATGGTTTAACATAATATTGTAATACTATGAGTTATATTAAGTAATATTTCTGTTAATAATTTTATGTTAGTATTGTAATGTAATATTGCAATTATCCTTATTGAAAGAAAACAAAATAAAGATGTTAAAAAGTCCTTCCTCCGCGAAACTGACATTTCAAAATGTCAATTCGATCAGGAATCCGAAGGCGGGGGCTCATGATGAAGGAAGTCCACAGCCTTGTTAGAAGTAATTTGAAGGTAAATTGTGGATCCCTGCCTTGTCGAAACCTTGCCGTTGAGGACCAGGTCGTCACGGAAAATGCAGTAGAAAAAAGCTTGAAAAGTGGCGAAGACTTCATTTTGTCCCGATGTGATTGTGATATCTAGACTCTAGTAAGACTAGACCCTCAAACACTACAGTCTATATGAGTAGTCTCTTGATAATTTTTTCTGTTTGGATGTGAATGATTTCCTTGAGGTAGCCTGCTCCAGCTGAACGCACGTTTTATTGTAGCACTAACCCATTTTGTTTTTTTTTTGCTCGATTCCCTCTTAAGCGAAATTGGCGTTATATTTTAGAAAAGATACAAAGATACACGAAACAATGCAACCGATCCCTGTAATCGTTCTCTCCAGCGGCTAGAGTACAAACTATATCTTGGATTTCGTGTATCACAAAAATTAGTCATTAAATTATCGTTCAATTATGTTTTAAAAAAAGTAACATCTCAGGTCTACTCAGGTCTTCTCCTTTTATAATACTATCAGTTGAATGCAATTGAAACATCTGATGGGGCTTTGGCATATGGCTGGCCACACAAGCAGGCAAGAATCAAAGCCTGCGCTGTGATTGGCTAGCGAGAGATTTTCGTGGGAATGCGGAGAAAATAGTATACCATGGCGGAAAGTGGGAAGTGCTCTGTCTCTTCAGCTGGAATGAATCACGAGGTATTTTAGCTGTTGCTATGCGGCAAAATATCTTGTTTTATCTCTATCTTTTTCTTGTTTTTTTTTTTTATAGCCTACTAGGTCTTTTAAGCTTACACCGATATATTTTTATTTCTTCCCACGTGATTGTAATAATTTTGTAAATAGTTTTTTTTAATTAGAGATATCCTGAATGTGATATAATAAAGTTATCACGATCTCTTAGCGGGATCTAGGTTTGGGAAAATTATGTTGTTGTAACGGTGTATCGTGCCTGTTGACAGTGCTCGCGAAAATCGAGTATTATGCTCAAAATTCTACAATGGCAACAAAATTCTGCTCAGTATCATGCTACTTTACATCCAATACCAACGTGCGTTTGGGTGATCATGTGGGCGTTATGGGCGCATTGTTTTTAATTCTGCTAAGGTAGGTAAATGCGGGCGCCTTTCAGCTAAAGCCGTATGAGATGATTTGGATTTGTTTTGAATTTATCACTAACTTTCTTTACCTCTTTATCAATTGTTTCGTATCACTCTTTTGTTACCATTTTTTGTATTATTCTCAGATTCTGCTGTGTGTGTTATTATGCCGGCAAAATGCTCGCTTCCGCAAACAGTGAATTATGCTTGAAATTATGCCGGCCACTTTTTATCCAAACCTTGCGGGATCAAGCAGAAAATATCAAGAACTGGATCGGGAGGAGAATTCTGAAAGATGCCGTATGGGCCAAGAGGGAATGCAGAAAATATGTGGGATTGAAAACAATATTTCAGGATCCGGCCTTGTGTGCAATACGAAAAGTCTTGGTAGCAGCAACGCTTTAAACCGAAATCAGTTTCAGTTGAAGCTTCTACTTGTACCATTCTTCGAACGGCTGACGAAAAAGAGGTTATTTGGTGAGAATGTGTTATAAGGCTGAGTATGTTTATCATTCAGTTTTTGTCGGACTTATATACGAGACATTTTTTTTCCCTCAAACTAAGGCTTTCAGTAATGTTTTCGGTTCAATTTTTTTAAGCGTTTTGTGTGTATTTGCAACCAAATTAATTTGTCGTTTGATAATTACTGGAACTCAACAACATTCTCTCCGTAGAGATTCCTTCCGGGGAAAAACATTGATAAAGTTAGCCAACATTAAACGGTATTTCCGAAAATAACTGAAAAGCAGTTGGAAAATGGTGATGCCCTGAAAAATCAGATAGATAGATTCGTTGTCCTTGTTTATCTTCGTGCTTAAATTGGCGTATATTTATTTAGCGAAGCAGAGAATTGTTTATGTGATAATGCTCAGTCGGGCAGATACGACTAAATGCTGCCCAGATATCAACGCTATTAAATCGATTTTTCCTTCAGCAATTTCTGAGAACATAACATCGGAGAAATTTGCACTATTTTCTGGCGTCTTTAATAAGGACTACTTATGGATCTTATCGATCGTGCAATCAAGAGCACGAAAAATAGGATTGATGCCATTATTTCTTTAAAACAGCACAGAAAAAATATATTACAGTAATTGACAACTGCAAATATTGTAAGTTTTCTATTTTCATTATCTACTTTTAACAAATTTGGATTGCGCGACATTTCTTACATTGAGCACGTTGAATTGGTGATTTATAGTATATGCAGAACGCAGAACGCAGAACGCAGTATATGTAGAGAACAAGACCGGGACAACTTCTGCTATCTGAGTAGCACCGTTACGAGCAGTGGATCCCTGGACGCTGAGCGCTCCGCTGCTGTGGATTCATTCTCATGCAGTATCTATGGCCGCTCGTGTGCGTCACCAATTGGTCTTCATTTCCACATGAGGACCCACCTTGACAAATGACTTGTCTGCCTACTCATCTGTCGTATGGACAGGAAAATCCATATACATACATATAGAACGCAACTGTACTCAGGCTTCGAAGAACTTACTATAATTGTTGCGTCAGAATAAACCCTAAATACACGTGATCCAAACAAAAAATAACAAATAAAAATAGAAAAAAAAAATAAAAAAAAGAGAAATCGAAAAAATACGTTTCTCCATTTGAACGAATCAATGAAAAAGAGGAGCGTTCGATCCTCGCGATAGGTACGTCTATCTACCGAATCAACTCATTTGATTTACTGTCGACAGACGTGAGATGAATCGAAACCAGGATAAATTCAGTCAAAAGATTCTACACCAGAGTCATACTGAATCATCACTGATAAGAGTAACATAGGCTTATGTGCAAGCACGACATCACAGCTGTAAAGTTGTGGTGTAACGAAGCAGACGGTCTCCGTATAGGATATCCAGTGAATCTTCCAGGTGATAATCCGATTGTTTCCTTACCACTATCAGCAATCCCTCAAGTACCAGAGCCTGTTCGTTCAGTCAATCCTTCGGCAGATCCACCACATACTACGGTAAAATCACCATCTGCCAACAGCAGCAAAGAAGCCATGCCAAAGAAGAAGTGCAATGATGAAAAGACCAGAACCAAACCAGCAGATTCAACACCAGTGAAAATCAAACTACCTAGGAATCCGGACCTTATGTAACCGTGTTTGACTTGGCCAACAAGAAATAAATAAAAGAGGCCTTATAGAACGTTTAACAGAAACGTTTTCGGTTTCTGTGTGTAAAGGAAGGTAAAAATGTCGGTATTAAAGCCGGGTCGTACTCGTTCCACTATTTTCACCGCTCTTTTCAACTTTTCAAACGGTTTGGAAACAAGTAAAAATTTGTTCCAAGTAGGTGAGTTATCCCTGGCAAAGCGTATATAAGGGAGGTAGCTAGAGTTAACCTGGCGCTAGAGTAACCTGTGTCTAGCGCTAGGATTACCCCACACGTCGCGTAAAAAAGAAGAACTGAAAAGTGGGTTATTCTCTTGCTTCAGTAACCTTACCGGTAAGGTTACCCTCTCTTTTGTAAAAAGGCCCTTAGACTCCTTACTAGCGAAGAAGCCGTGTTTGTTTCTTAATTTTGTAAGTGCTAGCGATCAAGGCAAATACAACAATATGAGCACACTGTCAACTTTTTAAGAACTCACGATCTTTATGTACCGGCTGTAGTTCCCTTTCTAATTTCTATTATATTTTAAGTTTTGGATATTTCTATAGAGTCAGGGAATGAAATATTCCAGTAATCCAGGGACAAAAATATAATGTTTGACATATTATTATTGTTGAACGTTTTAGTAAACCCGATCACGATTCAGTTTGATCATTTTAACTTGACTAAGATAGTAAGATTGCGTGTATTTGAAACTGCACTACTTACTCACTTATTGCCTTCTCTTTGTTAACAGAAGTGACGAACCGCCAGAGACTTAGTTCAGGAAATGTTTTACAAGAGTGACAGCCTTGATTGATGCCGTTTCGATGCCGTTTAGTGAAAACACGAGTTGTTCGGCTGGCATTGTTCCCATGACCTTAAAAGGTGTCAACGAAGTTCTTTCTAGGCAACAGCCTATTTCAACGTTGTTGAGATCGGTAGACCATGTAAAATCTTTTATTGGTGGGTAGGATTTGCATTGCATTGTTGCATTGAGCAAAACCACTATCAAGCTGCGTATTTTCTTACGAGTGACTAAAATCCATTTCTTACGTTAAAAAAACGTTGACTGGTCGAACTCGTAAAATGATGATCTAGTGATGGACATGTTCGTAATTAAAAGAAATCTTTATTCAAAAATTTTGCCTGTTTCTCGGTCTTGGCTATACATTGCCGACATAAAGAAAACGTCTGAACTGCACGCAGTTTAAGAACTGGGTGACCTAATATCAGCTTAAAATTTTGCTCTCTGTGATATTTTTAGTTGTTAATATTTCAGGGAATAAAATATATCCCATTTGCCGAATGACGAAAATTAGCATTTCTAAGATGGCAAAGTGCAAGGGAAAATATTTTGGAATTTAATTATCGCGTGCAGTTGAGATTTGCAACGTATAAAGAGATTTCGTAAATTTTCACAATACAGATAGTCAAAATTTAACGTGATCTTTCTCTAAGTGCTTACAAGTGGTAAAAAAATTGCCAGTGGCCTTGGAGGATTTAAGTACTATACTAAAACGTTTTTGGAAAAGGATCTCACCCGTGAATCCAAGAAAAAAGTTATTAACTATGTGGTCCTGATCATCCGGCCAAGAGTAGTTAAGGACTGTTGATGGTGAGAGCAAAGTAAGTGACTTTGGTGCACTCGCTGTTTTTGAGTATTTGCTTTCAAGGTGTTATGTCGTGTAATAATTACCGTACATCAAGAATATGCTTTATACTTTCCTGCCGAGTTCCAGAAGAAAAAATGATAATCCAAACCAACAGCAAATGGTTTCTCAACAAAAGGATACGAAAACAAATTCAAAATGGTTAGCGCCCAAAAACTGAAGCAAAAAATTGCTTTGAGACTTGCTCAGGAACACTTGATTGCTTCTCTTCGTGAAAAGAAATAGTTTTGGTGTAACGAACAAAAGGGAGCGGTGGGCGAGGGGGATTTCTCGTCAATCCGCCACTGAGATTTTATCATTAATTTCATACACTGGATAATTAGTGGGAATCTACATAACAGTTGTGGTAAGTCTTGCCTCTGATACAAATGGGAACCTGCTGTCTTTGTTACTAGTAGTTTCAGAGACAATTAAAGAGGAAATTTCCAAGGATTCCATTTGAGCTAATTTTTATTCATTGACAGACTAATCACTTCTTAATCTAATAAACCGTAGCTTTGAATGCTTCGTCTTCCAGTATGTTGAACAATGCTACTTTCTCCAGCGCACACAATAGCCGTAGTCACTGTAAAAAAAAACAAAAACAAAACAAAAAAACAAGACTAACAGTTTAGTACTATACTTCAATATCTTAGCACCGACGGTGGAAAATCTGTCTCGAAAAACGAATGATAGCGCAAGCCATCAACAAAAGTCAATACCCAAAGAACAAGGATGCTAACTTACCATACTAGCATTGGAGGACAACCTCTCGCAACATGTCGACCACACTCGTTACCATAACCTCTCTTTACCTATGAGAAAAGCAAAAACACAATAAAAACACATTGTTATATAAACTACCCACAAGTTGCCAACACCAATGCTTGGGTCTCAATCTATTTTATTTGGTCCGACCTACTGTACACGCGACCAGTAATAATAATAATAATAATAATAATAATAATAATAATAATAATAATAATAATAATAATAATAATAATAATAATAATAATAATAAATACTTATATAGTGCTTATCCAGTCCTGTTCTAAGGGCTTTACAAAGATGAAAAGAATTCATATCTGTTTAAAATAATTCGTAAAAAGATGAGTCTTAAGTTAACGTTTAAAAAGATTTAAATTGTCACAAGACCAGTACTACAAGGTTCTACTCCAATGGGAGTTCATTCGAAATTTGGAAGGAAACGAATATGTTTGTTGCCTAAATTGATTATATTCCTTCGTTTTCATCGGCCTGTAGTAATTCACAGCAAAATTTGGTACTTATCTGTACATTATTCTCTGTTAACAGTAAGTTTTCCTTCGTTTAGGTACAATTCACTGATATTACCGTATCTCCATTGTTTTCCTCTGGTTTTTTCTTTTCATGACTGTCAGAAAACACAAAATAAAGAAGATTGCTCTTAAAACAAAAACATTATTGAGCTGAGACATATATTTCTCAGATTGATTGGTTGACATCTATGCTGACAGTAACGCCCTCTTCCATTGGTAATACTTTTTCAGTTAAGTTCATTGTAACATGACCTCTTCATGAGCGTTGTATTGTTCATCTTCATTGCGTAGTATATATATCTTATTCGATGGTTTTACATATAATACGCGCGGATATTTTGCGAGTTGCGTAGTATTTTTCCGAGCCCCGAAGGGGCGAGGAAAAATACGAGCAATGAGCAAAATGTCCGCGAGTATTATATGTAAAACCATCGAATAAGAGATTTATTATTCCCCTACAAAAAGATTTTGTTATTTTGACTTCTCTGTTTTGGTAACAGTTTTGAAATACACCCAGCATTAACTGTCCATCGGTATATGGCGCGTACGAATGACGTTAACTGAACACAGAAAGTTCAAGCCAGAAGTCTGAACTATATGATAATCACATGTCATTGGCGTTTGATTTTGGTAAAGATAGCCTATTTTAAGAGTCCCCTGACTATATTTTTAGTTGAGAAATGAAGGTTTTTCTTACTTGGACTCAACGAAAGCAGTTGAGAGGCAAAGAACAAGGACAACGACAACAATCACCTGTTTCATCTTAGCCAAAATGCCTGTGGACAAAAACGTAGTGAGTAGTGAGTGGGTGAATGAGTAAAGTAAGTATGTAAGCAAGTGAGTGAGTGAGCGAGTGAGTAAATTGATTTCCAGTCGATTAACTAGAGAGTGACCGCCGTTAAAACTCTCGACCACAATCAGATGAAAAGTACCATAAATACAAAATGCTAACTATTCACAAAAAGTGAAAAAAAAAATCGTATCTTTAATAACTGCAAGTATAAGCCTTATTACTGAAGCATGGTTCCAAGTTTTGAGTACATTGATAAAATATGTCGCGAGTGACAATTTACTTGAAAGCTACTGGCGCTTTCCTTACAAACGTGTGGGAGATCCTATAGAAACTTAGAGAGCAAATTCATTGAGGTGACAAAGCTTTAAATGCCTTGTACATCTACGAGTCTGGACATGCTGCAAATGGCTCCAATCTTTAGTCGATCAGGCTTTAACCCTTCCCTGTACGTGACAAATGAGTGGGGCTTCGGACTATGTGATCTCTCCAGACACCTTCTCATTTCTTCTCTATTCTCGTGGTTGAGTCCTTGCCAGTGAAAGATTCTGAACAGGTTCTGTTGGAAGTATTCTGGTCCTGGCGATATCCAAACACAGTTCCAAACGGCATTATCTTTCAACAATATCTTCCCACATTGTGTCTAAAAATCTGAAGTAAGCTCGAATATTTTTCCAGGCCATCTTTTGAGGTCAGCGTTACTAAACCCTGACGTTGGTCAATTCTAGGAGGATTTTGTTCGATAACTGATGGAACATAAAGTATTACGATCTGTTATGCGCTTAGTTGAGATTGGCTGGATCAGTACTGACTTAACTTTTGATTTGGTTTTTCAACTCCGTCAGGCTCGAAACACAATCAGTTGGTTCATGCAATTTGCAGATCATGTGTTTTTTCTCTAGGTGGCCCATTTCTAACTTTAACTTCTCCATGATAGCCGACGGACTTGGTGACTGGGGGATTGTTCACTGGAGTTACCGACTTCTCAACTTCAATGTGTAGATTGCCTTCGTACAGCCTCGGCTGACTGACCTGAGCCGAAGATGAGATCAGAGGTTGCGTTACCAAACGTTTCTGCTATGGTAATGCTATTGTGGCTATTTTCATTTGCCTTGAAGCGCGTGAACCAGTAAGCGGAGTATAGCCACATTTGACAACGACAAAATTAACATTAACTGTTTCAAGATTGTATATGCTCTTTTATGGCCATAGCAGAATTGCCCGAGACTTGCAGTATATTTTCAATGTTCGGTCAGACTTACTGATGTGTGTTCCTAGAGGCACGAACTTCTCTGTCGCAACACCGATGTCGATACTGTTTGAATTTTTTTTTTTTTGCAATTTCGACCCTTTTACGGCTCTATTTTTAGTTCGAAAATTTGAGGTTCTTGTGTTCTTGTAGCGCAGAGTCACTGGCTGAGAGGTACCGGTGGAACAACGGTTCCAAACTTCATTTCAGTGACCAAGATATAGCCACATCGGATAAGGTGTAAAGAACACATTTTTGTTTCATACGTGACATGAAGTTTTGATCGTAGTAGCACTTTAACAACACTAAATATCATAAAGATTGGCAGTCAGGAATAGTTTCAACAACTGGCATATTCACTTACAGACTGCTTCTTTATAGCTTCTTTTCTTCTCGCCTCTTACAACTTTTCTTTTTTTTTTTTTTTACAGGTTTACTTTCTTGGTTTTCACTACGGAATTCTCTTCTCTTCTTCCCCAAACTCTACTTTTGCTACCGCTTTTTATGCGTTTTTCTTGCTTAAATTAAAGACAAACATTGTGGGCGAGGCTTTAAAGTAATTATAATAAAATTAGGAGTACGGTGCGAATTTCTTTGTAAAACGTTTTCGTCAATAATACGAGTAGAAAATGAGCACTGTTGTGCATAGAATAAAATAGCAGGGTACATTTTGCCGGTATAATTTTAAAACAACGCTAAGTTTGTAAAACTAAAGAAAACAATGCTAAAGTTTGGTTAGTTGTAAACAAGAGTCGGCGTCCTGTTCTGTTATCTTTAAAATTAAAGCTTCTTTCTTAACCAACAAAGTCAAGAAACATTTCCTTAAAAGCTAATTTAATAAGGTTGAGGAAAAGTACGTCAAAAACGAGCCAAAATGTCTCAACCAAAAAGATGTTAATCAAGAGAGTGTATTCTCCAAATCATGCAAGGTGGGATTAACAACTTCATTTTCCACCAAAAACTACCGTAAAGATTAGGGAACATAAAATTGAAGTTCTTCAGGTGCAGAAACGAGCGCTGTTACCAAAAGGTTAAACTACAAGTTAAGAGCTTACATGAACACACTGAAGCATATATTAACATGAATTGCAACAACTAATTAAAATGCTGTTATTTTATCTTTCGCTTCGTCACTGGATCTACAGAAGAGTGTAAAACTCTGATATATTTTTACTGTTAATTTTCCTGCAAAGTGTCGAGTGATATTACCTCCCTGTTTAGGTCGAATGTTCTCATTTATTCATTTAAAGAGCTAAATAGAAAATGAACAGACCTTCCACATCGGAATGAAGAGAAACTCAGTGTTTTCCTAACCTCGAAAGTCTTAATTTTCAGGACTAGTAATTGTTATCGAAGGAAAGTTGTTGTTGTGGGTTTTTTGATTTGTTTTTCTTTTTTCTCCCTTAAGTTTTCAGTGGGGTAAAACAATATGACTACTTCTCTGTTATCCTTACGCCATAAAAGCATTTTTTTTAGCGTTTACATCGAGTGCATCCTGTTAGGATTAACATCACTAACATCATGCAGCATAAGAATTAATTAAATTTATCCGGCGATTTTGGTGGGATTGGTGCCTTGTAGAGATAGCGATGCGGAAAGCTTTTTTGTCAAGCAAAGACGGACGATACCCATTATTGATACTGACAAGTCGGTTTCGTATTCTAAGTGCAGGAGGATAAGCGCCCATGTTTCATTCATCACAAACTGCAGATTGTTTCACCTGGCTCCAATGGCTGACAGATGCGGTAACATGCATTTTCTTCTTTTTCATTTCCTATCATTTGATCGGCCCAAATTTTTATACTGCGCTAAACTAATTGCTTCAGCAAAACAGTTGGGCCTAGGTTGCTAGTTCGTTAATATGCATAGAGGCTATTATAGTGATAGACATGCAACACCTCTTCGCTCGCCTTCAGTCCATGTGCACTCTTCATAATTTTTGACATTTTTTTCATAATTTCGTTCCTTTTATGCTATATCTTTAGTTCAAGCGTTTGAGGTTCTTCTTTTTTTTAGTTATGGACGCGGAACGAAATTTCCGACCGTGAAATTCGAAATCGTCTTTGGCGAGTTGGATGAGATTACAGTGTGAAATAGACAAACCTAACGAGGGAGGGAAGGGACGCGAAAAATGTTTTAAGCGAATGAATCGGCCCTTTGTTGAAAAAATTCAAACCACAGCAAGAAAGTTTGATATGGTGTAGCTTTCCTGAGACTGATCTTCGTGTCGAAGAGCTTGTCTTCATTCATTGAATTCAAGTGTTTCTCCTGAAAGTCTTGATAGCGAAACAGATAGCAACTCTGCATCTTATGAATCAACGGAATCAATTGCATTAATCTTTTCGAACGACGGACGGGCTTTGTTCTGTTGACATCATTTCATTCCACATTGTTTTCATCATTTTAGCGTCTCCTAAGCATACGCTTTGAACTGTTTAGGATCAATTTTACATTTTTTTTACATTTCCCGGGCAATTTCGATTTTGCCTTATGCTGGCATAGTTGTTTCGCCGGTAGATTGTCTGTTAACGACCAATAGTCACTTTACAGTAAGGACACCCAACGAGAACGTATATACGTATTCCCAGATAATTTTGTAACCATCTTAGATCAGTTTCGCGGAGTCTTTAGCTTAAAAATTTAATTCACTGAAGATTTTATGGAATGGAATCTTATATCTCGAAATTACGAGCTGCTGTTGGCTTTCCGAAAATGCTAGGTACCTTATTTTTTTACTTTGTATGACATATTCCTCTCCGAAAACAGAAGGGATTAGTTTTTCGGTGTTAACGAAAGTTGCAAGAGACATTTCGTCACGGTTACTGCTTTGTATGCTTAATTGCTTATTATTGAAGAGAATTTGGCAATCTTGTGACTCTTCGTTTCTTCATAGGCATAATAGAGATAATGGTGACGCCTTCTAAATTTTACCTGGCCTTCGGTCTCAGTTACGGTGTCACAGAGTGAATGTATATCCGAATAAATGCATATTCGTGAATGAAATCAGCTAAAGTCAACGAAAAACAGACGAGGTGTTTGACAGAACTCCATGTTTCATTCGTTACAGCACGATAATGGTTAAACTCAGTACGAATAACAATTAATCTGAGTAAAATCAATTAGCAGCTGTTGTTTTTTCCAGTGTTAATTACCAGGCTTGATTCCTTGATGAGAATACAGAGTACTGTCTCCTATTTAAATACATCAAGAACAGGAGGCCGGATTGAAAGTTAGTAACGGACTGTTTTTTTTCCCTTGAAACTGAAAAATGTAACTTTGACGTACCACACTCTTTTTTGAAATCTCAATTCCCTTTTCAAAACGCGATAGTATACTGTAAGAACTGAAACTGATTTAGCGCACATACACTTTGCTCGCCTTTCATTCAGTTGAATATCGTTTATGCAAGTACATTCGTTCGAAATATTTTTCGTTCTTTTATTCCTTGACCATCAGCTGGCCCTGAGCTATGTACGACACGAAAAAAAAAAATTGCCATTAGTTATTAAACGGTTCAAACCCAAGATGCATATGTTCAATGCCTAATTTTTAGGACATATTTGTTCTCTAAACTTCAAAAAACAACAGATCAAATATTCCACTCGCTCAATGAAGAAAATTTTAGTTTTTACAAATTTATGGTCTTAAAGTACTCACCAGAGCTAATCCAGATTATTTTAAGTTGACATAACAAAATCAGTGATTTTTAAATTAAAATACTCACCTACCTATCTCCTTCTCTTTCAGAACAGAACTGACAAACTGGCAGCAATAATTGCTACCTTTATCATTAACCAACGGTAGATAATTAGCATCTTTAAGTGGAAAAAATGTTCAATCTGTTTTGCGATTAATTTTTATTTTTCTCTTCAATTGTAGTTAAGATGTTTTGCTAATGTACAAAACTGAGTCGAAACTAAATCAAATGCGTACAAATAAAATGACCCCAAATTTCTCTTTTCCTCTTGTTCTTCTTTCCGAAACAGCCCGGGGAGAAGAGGAAAGGAAGGCCTGACACAAAACCTTTCAGAAGTTTGTGTCGAACGTCCGAATTTTGGACGTTGCAGCGGTTTGGACGAAACACAAAAGGTTACGTCACACCGCCATAAAAAAAAAATTATCATGATAGACTAAACAATGCAACTGTCGCATGTTTTGTATTTTGATATCAAAGGTCATTTCTGGGTTACGAGTGCTGCGTTTATCGCCTGTTGAGCAACCGTCGTTCTTTATATACCCGTTGAGGCATTTTATTTGGGTTTGGTACGTTTGGCTTGTTTCAGTGCGTCCGGTGACAGTAAAGCCCCTCTAGTTAGGATTTGAAATAATCTTTATCCGGCCGCCTATTTGTTTTCGTAGCTGAGATCTTGTGTTTCTTATCACAGCTATTTGTCTTTTGATTAGTTACGGCTGCGTTTTTGTCATCACTTCTTGCCATCCTGAACTGTGAGATTTGTATTTTCCTCCAGTAATGAAGCTGTATTTAGTCGCGAATTCTGCTCAGTGGTGCTCAACAGAAAATATTTTGTTTGGAGAGACTTTTGCAATGGAGCTGTCCAGTGGGAGCTGTCTGTGTAACTTTAATTCATATCTCTCACAGCGGTCATCGCTGACATGACAGTTGCATGACCGGAAGTTATTTGGATTGGCTACTATATACGGCGAAGAATACTCGTCTCAATGCTTTTGTGTCAGGCTTTTCTTCCCTTTTCCCCTTCCTCTCTTCCCCCTCCCCCCCCCGAAAAGCCTGATACTCAGGCTAACGTGAAGATAACACGTTATCTTCACACTTGAAAATGACACCGTTACTATGGTTACATAATAAATCGCGCCTTTTGCAGCGATTCAATTCAATTCAATTCAATTTATTTGCCATTAACAAAAAAATACAACATAAATACATTATAGACGACACACAATATTCTTACTATTACAATATTCATACTTGACTATTTACAATATTAAATGTGTTAAAGGCTAGGAAGCCTATATAGAAGCCGGGGGCTTATTAACTATAGGCTTCCTAGAGCTATTGGATAAACCATAGAAGTTAAGGGTACTGATTGAAATTTCCAATTAATTTTTTTTTTTTTAAAGAAGAAAAAAAAAACAAAACAAAACAAAACAAAACAAAAAAAAAAAAAAAAAAAAGGAAAGGAAGAAAAAAAAGAAAAGGTAAAGAAAAGGTGTGTAGCTCAACAAAGAGTCAATTTAACTTAGATAGAAGGAATTTTTTAAGTCTTCTGCCAAACAAACTGATAGTTTCACTGTTTTGAATTTCATGACTTAGCGAGTTGAAAAACGAAGGACCTTGAAACCGAATTGAGAATTTTCGAAGATTAGTTCGACAATAAGGTATATAGAAAAGGTTGGAATTTCTTGTTTTATAAGAATGTATTTGACTTGCAAGAGTAAACATATCACGAAAATAATTTGGAAGTAAGCTTCTTTTAAAAAGATACATAAATTTACCTATTTGGTATAAATAAATGTCAGAGAATTTTAAAATCTCCTGTTCTTTAAAAAGAACACCGGTATGAGCATCAAAAGAAACTTTTGATATTATTCTAATTATCTTCTTTTGCAGAACAATAATCCGATTTAAATTAGACTGATATGTCGATCCCCACACAGAAACACAATAAATTAAGTAAGGGTAAACTAGACTATAGTACAAGGAGCGTAAGGAGGTTTTGGGAAGGCAAAAACTAGACTTATAAATAATACCTATTGATTTTGATATTTTTCTAGAAACACTAAGAATGTGAGGCTTCCATGACAAATGCTCATTGAGGATAACACCTAAAAATACTGTCTCTTTCACACGTTCAATTGCATTGTTGCAATTTGAATAGATATATCAAGTGTTTTCCTCCTTTGGGGTGGTCTAAAAACCATAAAATTTGATTTTTTAAAGTTAATGGACAGCTTGTTTGCTCGACACCATTGAGTTAATTTAAGCATTTCAGAACTCAAGATTCCAGGAAGCAAGTTAAAATCTTTGTGGGAGAAAAATATGTTTGTATCATCTGCAAAAAGAATAAAGTCCACGACCTTCGACACGTTACACAGATCAGTTATATAGAGTAGGAAAAGTAGGGGACCTAGTATAGAACCCTGAGGCACCCCGCACTTAATTTCGCAAGACTCCGACCTAACGCCATTAAATTCCACATATTGTTGTCTATTGCTTAGATAGCTTTCGAACCATCTAAGTGGAGCGAAAATGAAATGGTTTGGTATTTCATTGGTGTTTATATAATAAATAGAATATTACATGGCCGCTTGGAGATACGAAATTTCTCTTCTCGTGTTGAAAAATATTTCACTCCTTCGCTGCGCTCACTCGTGAAATATTTTTCAACACTCGAAGAAAAATTTCGTATCTCCGCGAGGCCATGTAATATCCTCTATATATGAAAGCATTCGCGAATTGCTAACATGCCTTTTCAACAACTGTGAGACAGAAAAGAGAAATTTAATAAAATTTCTAGTCGAGAATATTCAAAACGATGCTGCAGCAAAAAACTGATTATAAGCCTTTGCTAAGAAAACGACGCATTTCAAGTTTACGTTCGTCTAAAAATGCACCACAGACATAAAACTACGTGTTGTTTATTAAAACAGGCGACAATAGCTTATCAAAATTTCGTAGTTGTGGTTGTTTTCGCTTACAACAAACTGCTCTCAAACTCCGTTTGGTTAAAATGTTATATCTACAAAACTAAATTCAACACAGCAATCGGAGGAAAAAGAGTGTTTGAAGCGTTGTAAATAAAACAACAAATGGAAAAATTACATCTATTCTGGCCATAAAAGAGTCAGAATGGAGGAAACCGTCGATTCCATTAGGAAGAGCGTACTTTCAAACCTCATGTAGGGTTTGCTTTTATTTTTAACTGGATAAGTTGCCGAGCAGGAGACATTCAACTTGTATGGGTAGATGGACTGCTTATTTTTTCATAGAAAAATAATGCCCCTTTTAAATGTTTTTACTAAGATATCTTCAACCTGTGCCATACCAGTCGCCCTTTCATTGGGCTTAATGTAGTTTTTCAAAACCCTGGAATATTTTCGAACGTCCTAGTCACGTGACCGATGACGTCACCATGGTAAAAAAAAAACTTTGGAAGGTACTTCAAGTAAGCATCCATACACATGCAAATTTGTGTTGCAAGATATGCCTCTAGACTTAGTCCTCCAGATTTCACCTTTGTCAAGAAAGACAGACCTTTATGTCATTTCCATATGACTTCTTGTTTGACAGAGTTATTTGTGTTTTAGTACGAATTTAGGTCAGGGGTACCTTGTGATACCTATTATACAGTTCATGCATCTCATTAGAGCGCATTTCTGGACATGCTTGGTTTCCAAGTGAAATACGAAAAAAATTCTCGGCAGAACGAGATCAAGGTGTTTTAGAAATGTATACAGTGCGTATACCGCGCTTAACGAGACGTCAGTTCTAGAACTTTTACTGATTTCTTATTGTTTGTTGTGTTATTTTTACTTACAAACTAACAACCAATCATGAATGAAGGCCGTAAAAAATTAATCGATAGGCAATGCATCATTTGCTAATCAGTACTGATTAACAAACCACCAGCATCAATTAATGCCACAAGAACGCTTGCACATAAAATAATTAACTGTCAGGCTATATGAGCTTTGCTAATTATCAAACAGCCAATCGTGTAAGAACTTTGAATTTTGAACGCTTCAGTGTACGGTAATTAATGGTATTACAAACAGTCAATAAACTACGGTCGCTCGTACATCAACGAATCAATCGACAGCACAACTTCATTTGCTTATTGAAACAGCCAATAATTCGAGGTCGCTGAAACAAAAAGCCGGGTCAGTTGAAAGGAAGTACGAAATTACGAACAACCAATCATGAAAGGTCGCTTTTAAATCAAAGAATTCATTGACAGCCAATATGTCATTTTCTAATTAACCGTGTTATTAAAGGCCGCTTAATGCATCATTAAGTGTTAATTAGTGATATAACAAACAGCCAACCACGGAAAACTAAAGGAAGGAACATACAGGCAAGCCGGAAACTGACAAAGAAACAGACAAACAATACACCTGGAAACAACAAACAAACAAATGATATTAAAGGGTAACAATACTTCACTGGTTAAGAATTTGAAGGTTTGTCAGATGGCCTCTTTTTCAGAAGTAAAATGCTCAAAACAGTGGGTCGCGCACGTAGCACAAGGCCTTTTGGTACAGGAAAAAAGGAGCTTCCAGTGTTATCACTATTCCCACTCTTTTTGCCCCACCATCTCCCCCTTCGAATTTCCCTGCCACTTCCCTTCCCCCTTGATACAAGGGAAATGAGAACCAACGCTGAAGACATTTCGGTGAGGGATATATATTGAGATGAAAGCTGATGACTGAAAGTGAGTGGTGAGAGGTTAGTTCCAAATATGTACAATATGGAGATTTCCGCTTTTTTAATGATCCGTTAACAACGAGCTCCAATGTAAACTGAACCCCTTAAGGACTCAGTTGGCGTTCTTCATTCTTTCTTTGTGTATGTGAAATTGTTAAAATCCCTGTGTACGCAAGGATCTTTTATTCATGAGTGTTTAATCCTCAGTTCACATATATAAACATTAATTCTCTTTTACGCATCTTTTATTCTTCAAAACACTTATTTACAATATAGAAGATGGCACCTGTGCAAAGAATACATTTTGCATCACATTCAAACTGTTGGCTATCGACTTTTTCGGTTACAATTAGATTTCCTACGAAAACAATGTCTACCAAAAATTCTACTTTAAAACTACACGCACACAAAAAAACATTTAATGAAGCTCAAGCTCTCTTGTGAAGCTAAAATAGATTCATTACAAGACATTTATAGTATCCACCTCGAGCACTCACTGAGCAATTTTGCTTCATCATCATTGTTTGCAATTTAAGCTACACATCCACTAACACTAATAAATATATTTATATTAGGCATAATATTTTTGCGAATTAAACTGTAAATACCCCCGCTAATGACAGTTTGTGATTCAAAGAAAAAAGCGATAATCTAGGGGTGAGGAGGAGGGGTGGGGGGAGGGGGGGGGGAAAGCGGGGTTGAGTTTGTCTTCTAGTCTTCTACTATTAAAGGATAAATGAGAAATATAAAATGCTATTATGCCTGATCCGAAAGCCAGGATTATAGTGAAGGCAGACTAAATATGGTCACAATATGTACCATAAATATAGACAAAAGGGTAGGGTCGTGAGAAAGCAAGGATAAGGATTAGGCCGGATTAGGGCTAAGGCTATGAGGGTTAGGATTAGGGTTAGGGTGAGGGTTAGGTTAGGTTAGGATTGGGTTAGAGCTTTGATTTGGGTTATGTTTGATTCCGTTTCACGAACTTCCGTTCCCATTCCACCAGCGTGTATTTAAGCTTTTGCGCATGTGTAGTGCGGTGTTGGCTGCACCACACACGTATAAGCCTTCCTGTAGCTGCTGGTACTCGGGCGTTGCGCATAAGTGGTTAGGCAAGGTACAAATACTGGGATGCAGAAGTACTGGTGAAATTGGCGTCGTAGGCTCGGTATGACTGCCATCTGCTTTCTTGCTTTCTTTCCGCCATTTGAATCGTCTGTTCTTGAACCAGGTCTGAGGATAAATAAATTGATTAGTGAAAAAACGAGACAAGCACAAACACGTCAAGTTCTTGTATCGGACAATATTCATAAGTAAGACAGTAAAGTACACTGTCACTTACACGTATATATCAACGGCAGTTCATGCTCCACTTTTTCCAATTTTCTCTACTTATTTGCAGTACGGCAGCTATGAAACACAGCATACATAAAATCTGAGGTCTGAGCACTGCAGTGCCATTAAACAGACTAGATGTATAAAGCAGAACGAAGACTTTTCTAGCAATTACAATTCTATTATTGCAAGCCTGTGTTAAGCGAATGACATTTCACTGGAGAGAACAATACCTCACTCCTAGGAACGATGCATGATTCACTGCGCTGCCAGCCGCCTCTTTCTTCCTTTTAGTTATAAAATAAAGTGGCGAAGCCGTGAATGGCGAGAAGCCCCAATTCCTCCTCGTTTTACAGGTGATTTTGCATTTTTGGTGCATTTCAGCGGAGTATCCGGCTAAGATCCTCTTAGTTTCTCCTTAGCTTACCTGGACAGTGACAGGAGATAAACCAAGTTTGAAGGCCAAAGCATCTCGCTCCTCACCAGTAAGGTACAGAGAGGACAGAAAAGAGCTCTCAAGTGCCACTTTTTGGTAGGTGGAAAATCTGGTTCGGGAGATTCTGTGCTTGCCATTATGAGTTGGTCGTGATGAAGGAGAGGAATTAAGGTCCCGAGGCTGTGACAGTTGTACACGTCCTGGAAAAAAAAAACAGAAAGCATCGCACATGCGCACTGTTTGCATGATTGAGTGTCACTCGGTTAGCGTCGTCGAGACTTCTGCGATACATCCTTGTGTTCAAGTGTATTAGCAGACTGGTGCCTGATTACTTACCAAATGATTTTCAGCATACGTCTACTTTGCATATAGTATAGGATTAGGACCAGTTTAAAGGGTCTTTTCGAATTCACTGGGCGGAAAGATGATAAAACGTAACCCTTCTAAATTCAAAAGAGCTCTAGCGAACTTCTTTAAATGTCAAGTTGGTAATTTTGTACATATTATTGTGTGCTATTTCAATGTAAATCATGTCATTACTATTAATGTTAATTCAATTTTAATTTAATTTAATTTGATTTAATTTAATATTAATTTAATTTACTGGACTCCATTTAAACCAGCCGTGCTAATTGGTTTTAATAATTCTAACGTTGGAATCTTAGGTAGACTTTCTCAAAGTCTTTTGCTTCTCTAGGTGCATGGTCGCACGCTTCCCGAGAATATCGATTTGTTTGCTTCGCCGTTAGAAAAAAGTCCTGATCTCAACCTGAACCTCAACCATGCCAATTTTTATTAAAAACTTCAGTGTCAAGCTGAATTACCCAAGTAGCCTCATCAGGGTCCAACATCCCATGTACGGTGGAAACTAGAACTAGATTTCTCATCTTGCTAGTCGTAGTTTGCTTGAGAATCGGCGGCTTTTTTTGGTTGTTTTATGTTTTGAATTCCCATGCTGTTCCAGCGAGTGACAGTAGAGCCAACTAACACAACAAAATAAATCGCCGTTTCATTTGGAAAAATTGGCCCCTTTCTTCGTTTTTCTTCTGTTTTAGAAATGTTATCCTGACCAATCCGGGAATGGCCGAAAAACTGCTATATTTGATATGTTGTTTCTGGAGCAGTTTATAAGTGCTAGATTTTATGGTGGTCTCGTTCATATGGCCAAGTTTGAACCGAATAGCAAGGCTAGACATCATTATATTCAGTTGAAAAGAAACAGTGTTGGAGAATTACATTACGATTGTAAATTACAATTTAAAAAATCGTGTTTACTCAGACAAACGTTTGATCGTATGTACATTTGCTATTTAACGATTCCCGTGTTGATTGTCGGCAATTCAAAAAAATATCAAAAACAACAAAATTTCTCAAATCTCTGATTCCTTCCCTGAAAATTCGCACAAGTCCATTTATCCCGTGTGAAATATAAAGAGCCTTGATTCCTATGATTATAGTTTTTCGAAAGGAAACAGCCCTATTTCGATATTTGCTTCAACACGTTATGCAATCATTCCTCGTTATGAACTATATCAATGTAGTGGGTGTCTTCTTGTCCCAACATTTCATTAACAATAATATTTTGCTGCAAATAACTATCGATTGGTTATTAATTAATTTATAAATATATCCAGAATTTGAAAATGGAACTAACTGATCAACATTTGTCCGTTTTGCCTCTCCTGAAATGGCAACACCGTTTGCAATAAGATCCAAGTTTATAGACGTTATGTCAAAGTGTTTAACAATTATTTGTTGGCAGGAATGAAAGTAAGTTCCAAACTATGTTACTTGCCTTCCGGTAGAACATCAGTAGGGGAATTTTCCGCTAAGAATTCCTCAGTTCTCGAGGCAGGAGATTTTTCAGATGAGAAGAATTTCTCGTAGTGGTAATCAGCCATTTTTTTTGACCTTAACTTGAAAGTCAACCAAACTAGGTCCTGACTGTTCACTTTATAGTTATGTGAAAAGATACTAGTCACTGATTGGCCAGTCTTGGCAAATGACGTAAGAAACACGTTTGAATGCCGGCAGAGTATCACTCCATTCAAAAAACTAATCATACAGATTGTTGTCATCTACTGCTTGGAGATAGTCCCGCAAAATCAAAAGATTTTCTTCTTTCTTATTAATTTCAGCCTGGAAGGATCAGCCACACGGACGAAATTCATCGCAAAGCTGAGTGGAGATCATTTGCTGATTACGTGCCGGGTACTTGATCACATGCTGATCATGAGGCACGTGATTTTCTGCACGTGATCAGACGGCCTTGCGAGATTTAGTGATTTTCGTTAAATTTGTAAGACCTTAGCAAGAAATTGTAAATTATACTTTGTAATTTTCGTTGTCGCGTTCACAAATTTTACGATTTTTCGTTGCGGCTTTGCGAGAGTTGCAAATTTACTAATTTATCCCCCCCTTTGTAATGCAAATTATCTGACTCCACCAGAGCGGTGCTAAGGATTTTACAAAATCTGAGAAAATTGCAAAATTTACAAATTTAACGATTTTTCTTTACAGTGCTTTGCGAATTTTACAAAATTTTTTCACTCTCTCTGTACGGCCGATTGGTGTTTGATTTTCGACTTCTTCGTTGTTGTCACACTGATACGTGCTAGATGTACTGTTCATATGAAAGGAAAAGGACTAACAGATAAATGTACTTAAATGCGTGTATGTTGTAATTAAAACCAACAGATGTATATTCTTTCTTATTTTAGTCATATCTGTGTGGTATGTTCCTTCTGCTTTTGAACTGCCATACAAACTGAGGCCCGGTCGGCCTTGGTTTGTCAGTTTAGTGAAAAGCGATGTTATAGAAAAACTACAGATCTGGATGCTCTCGTTCTATTACGCTCCGTGTAATGTTGAAACTGGTCCCCATAAAAATATTAGCTTGCGTTTAAAGCTGGTTTCCATATGATCGCGGATCGCAGATCGCAATAAGGTCTGCGATCGTCTGCGATCATATGGAAACCAGCCTTTAGATAGAACATGGTTCTATCTTCTGCATCGCAGACGATCACAGAAGTAGTTTCCATATGATCGCAGACCTTATTGCGATCTGCGATCTGCGATCCGCGATCATATGGAAACCAGCCTTTATAGTTAAAAGAACTAACTGAATATATATATTTAACCAAGCCTAAAAGCGGAGCTTTTAGCAGCATTTATCTACATGCTACTCTGCTTATTGTATGAACGTAATAACGTTACAAATTCTTCATCCTGTCTTGAGTTATATATATATTAAATGCATATAAAGCAAACTTTTTACGCGTCAGCGGAAAATGTTTTGAACCATAAGCTGTTCTTGTTGATCGTGCGAGATCACATTGCTGAATTCCGATGACGTTCGAGAGCATAAAACACTTGTGGATGAAAAAATTACGCTCTCTCTCAAATATTTCTCCTGTGGAGACTATTAATGCATTTGTGTAAAGAAATATTGGCTACCACGTAATGTTTCCACTCGTGCAATTTGGCCGCTCGGATAAAAATAAAATATTTGTTTCAAAATTTATTACTTTGTAAATATTCCTCGTACAGAAATATTTATAGTCTCATAATAAACGTTAAAAGAAAAGAAATAAAGGAAAAATAATGTTTGGTTATGGTTCGAAATATTTGGACGTTTACTTTAAAATTAGGGCGTAGTCCTGTTTACAAATATGCACTGCGAATGACGAGCACAAAATGTTCAAAACAATTAATGACTCTGCGAACATTTCTCCTAAAGAAATAATTCTAGTCTCTAACTAAAATTTAAGAAAAGAATACAGGAAAAATAATGTTTGGTTGTGGCCCGAAATATTTCAGTGAGCGCTTAAAATTAAAGCGTGTTTACAAAACTTATGCGCTGTGAATTGCGAACGAATTACACAAGTCCAGCACAAAATGTTCAAAACAATTCATAACTCTGTGAATATTTCTCTTACAGAAATAATTCTAGTCTCTAAGTAAACGTTAACAAAAGGAGAATACAGGAAAAATAATGTTTGGTTGTGGCCCGAAATATTTCAGTGAACGCTTTAATTTAAAATTAGAGCGTGTTTACAAATTTAAACTTATGCGCTGTGAATGGCGAATGAATTAGAGAAGCCCAACACAAAATGTTCAAAACAATTCATAACTCTGTGAATATATCTCCTACAGATATAATTCTAGTCTCTAAGTAAACGTTAACAAACGGAGGATACAGGAAAAATAATGTTTGGTTGTGGTCCGAAATATTTAAACGTTTACTGCATGTTTACAAATGTGCCCTGCGAATGAATTACACAAGTCCAACACAAAACATAACTCTGTGAATAGCTCTGTGAATGTTCAAAATTAATTTATCCACGAATATTTGTCGTATGGCAACGATTTAAGTATTTGTGCATAATTTGAAGTATGTTAAATATGGAAAATTACCGACAGTTGCCTGCAAAAATGCATTTAATTTCTATGCGACTTGCGAGTTACTTACTCACCCAGCTCACCACATGCTTGTTTTTAACTGACATTTCGCCTGTTTGTTCGTCCCTCTCGGGGTTCAAATTTGCTTATTAGTCGCCTGCTTTTTCGACATATGTAGTTTGACAACATATTCAACGAATACAAGAAATTAGCGTTCTTCAAAATTCTCGTTTGTTTTCTAAAAGAAGTAAGCCATCCCACTTCCCGCCCAAAAAACGCGGGTTGCCGCACAGGTTGAGTGTGGCATTTCACAGCTTACATAGAGGAGCGGACGTACGACGAACGGTCGGACAGTGACGTCATAACCAAAATTTTTCGCTTTTACCAAAATCTCTTATCAATGGGGGTCCGCGCCCGCGCCTCCGGCGCGCGCAGCTCCGCTATAAATTGAATGCACTGTGTTCTTCTTTAATCATGTCTGTATAGTATCTTCCTTCTGCTTATTGTCATTTAAGGACGGTGTCTCCTTTTGCTACTGAGCATATGTTCTGCGCATGTATAATTCAAAGGTATTTTTGCGTGGTTTAGGAATATGCAGGAAAAGAAGGTCTTTATAAAAAGGGCCGATTTTCGTCCGCCTTCTCATTTCCTTTGTCAAATTGGGCCAAATCGGCCTGGTAACTCGAAATTAACTACTGAACCTCAACGGGGAATGACAACTAGGATTACGTTTTACGGCTATTCGCCAGTATCTGGCGCAAATTCCAGCTTAAGTTCCAGTCCCACATGCTTCGCGCCCGGGTGTTTAGATTCTGACTTCCAATTGCATTCGTTTGCCCAGTTTGCAAGAAGATTAATAGTCAATTTAAAATAATAATCAGATTTCGGAAACTTATTTCTAGTAGTACTATGTTAAGGCTCTTTCGGGATTTTATTCTCTTTGATTTTGATTAGTGTTCAAGTGTGTGGCATTTCTGCAGTTCTTGAAATTCAGTCAGCTCAACTGGAGACAGAATTACGATACGCCCACCTGTTGGAGGTAGCTGGGTCAACGTACTGTACAACAACTTATTTCACAAAATGTTGACTATTTTTTTTAAATGTCTTCATTTTAATAGGAATACTCGGTCTACTTGAAACAAGTTTCCTCTACATTCTGTTAGTTATTCTTTAAGATTTTAAGCCTTCCTAAGCCGTTGACAACCTCTTATGACATACACTCGTAAATACTGTACTACTAAGTTATGGAAGTCCCTCCCAGGCAACATTAGAACACTACTCTCTCTCTCTGACTGACTTAAAGCCGCAACTACGGCAGCTAAATTTTAAAATGTGACCGGCAGTCGATTTGCATGAAGTTATTTACGGCTGTAGAGTATTTTTTTTCTCTCGAAGATTTTAGCAAATAGGCCACGCTGTAAATTTAAGATAAAATAAAGTCTATGTATGCATGTATGTATTCACGTACACAAAATGGCAGAGGAAGAAGTAGGGACTGGCGAATAAAGAAAGGAAGGACTAAAGATGGAAGGACATGAGGAATTCACAAACTTTGTTCTTTTATTTTCAATGTTTGAATATTGAATACAACTGAGTACAAGGTAAACAACACAAAAGGTGCCACACAAGATGTGCAGGCCATGGTCATTTTTCTTTGTCCTTCAACATATATTTTACGATGCGTTTACAGTTTTCTTCGTGCAGATCTTTCCACCGGAGTGCATTGGAGTGCCACTACGACTTTTCAAATTATATCACGTGTCAAACCAGTCTAACGTCGTCTCAGGGTCTTCTCGATATTCAAAATCACCATCTGAAAACGGAGGCCCTAACCTCTTTCTTTACTGGTCAGCAACAAGGACCTGGACCATCATTACTGTTTGAAATACAAAGCCGTACGGCAGTTGTTGTTGTAGAGAATGCGGAATGTTCCTTTCGTATCCAATTTAATATGTATAAAATATTTTATTGGGCACGAACGTGCACCCTTCACTTTGATTAACTTGCGTGCCTCTTTTTGTGTCTTACTACAACAAGGCAATGTTATTGAAGGGATACCGGAATCGTAAGAATAAAGACTATAAAGCGCACGAGAAAGGATTTTCAGTCGAGTATGAATGTAGTTCACATAAAACAGCCTTGAGAAATGACAGAAATGCAGTGGAATGCTTTTACAATGAAGCGGTGACAAATTTGATTCCATATTGTAAATCTGTAGGAGTCGATTTCCGCGGTAAAACACTTGCTCAGGCCAAGCTTACAATACGGATCACGACTTGTTTCGTTTGAATGAAACCTACAACTTGCTACGAACTGTTGGTTCTTTCCAAGTGTATTCTGGTAGAAGAGGAACGTCTGAAAGGACAAAAGTCGATAAACATTAGAATAAGCTGAGTATATGTGATCAGTATCAAAAGAAGCTTGTCTTGAAAGTTCTTTTAAAATTAGATATATCACAAAAGACAGGGGAACCCAACGAGAACAGGGAACCAGAATAGTTGTTTCCTGTATTCCTACGCCATTTCGTGGCCTTTCAAAATGGCAAATTTGTGTAAGCCAACACAGTTTGATCTGTTCGGAGTCTGAAGCTGAAAATTTGAACTGCCAGTGAGGGGTCTTACTCCTTTCTCACGTCAGTGTTTCAGTTACCTAATGATTTTGATTTTTCTGTACCGATTCAACTGTTTGAAGTAGTAAGACGTCGGCGATCGCACCACACCACAGGGTTACAAAATGTATATACTTGACATATTTGGTTTGATCAGCTGAGTTGATAAGGTAATGTAGCCATTGTAAAGAGATTCGAGAACTAAAGAGCGAATCAAGGAATTGTGGGTCGTGCAGTGGAGCTATGCTATTGGTGCGTTGCATGGTAACGTGAAAACTCTCGAACCTCTTTACGGGTGGCCAGATTACCTTATCAACTTATTTGACATATTTTTTTTTTCTTTAAAGATTATCCAGTTCTTTCTCGATTTCTATTCAGGAATGATAATTCACCATACCAAAAAATTTGGCGACTGGTTACATTTAGCCATAATTCTTAGCGTACGAACACCTTAAAAACGCTGATAAAAGCGCATAAAAAAGTTCAACGCTAGCAAACACAATGTTGCTGGTACAGGTGAGAATTTCGCCAAAAAACCATAACAACAACAACAAAACAAAACAAAACAAAAAAACCCAACTATATATGGCTTTCTGTGTGCCTTTTAGCTGTGTTAGGTTGGCAAGGTATTGTTCACGTACGGTGGATTTATGATCGTGAAGCCCCCATCAAACATCAGGCATTGAAATCGGAGGAAATACTCTAGGCGTTTCAGTATAATCTTGATATATATTCCACTTCAATAAAAACAATTATTTAGTCACATTGTTATTTGAAAATATTTATAACGTACCCAATCAGATGACAGTATTCGTAACAGAAGGCTGGTAGATTGGCAATAAAAAAGACTCAAGAAAATCACTGATAAATCCAGAAAGTCAGTGAAATTTGCTTTTATCACATAAAGATAAAACTGTTCTTCAAGCTTTTTCCTTTATAGATGATCAATTAATTTTCGCACCAAGGTTATTAATTCCAGTAACAATCTTACAAGGTCATATATCTGTCTAGCAAACAGAAAAATATGTATGGAAACATCCAAACTATCTTGTTACCTGAAGTCTGTACCCCAATTAAACTTTTATCAAGACAAAATAGTGAGACTTTACTAGAAGCACCATCCACATCAATTGTTGTCCCTGTTATGTAAGCTGCAGCAGGAGACAACAGGAAGGACACTGCGCCTGCCACCTGATGGACCAAACACAAAAACTCTCTCAATCTCAGTTCAGTTTATTTGCCACTAAATTCATTTACTATACAAATAGAACGCTTTTAGATTCTTGGATCCCTCTTTAACAGTGTGTGCACTGCCAAGGCAATTCCATATAACACAAAATCGCAAGCTTCCGATTCAGTAAAAAATAATACCATCTTTATTATAAAAATAGAAAAAGGAGAAATGATTGTTACGTTTGTGATAAATATTATTGAATGATACAACTGATTCTGAATGGAAAGGAAAAATGAATTCAACAAAGTCTGGGTTATCAAGTGACACATTGTTAAGGTGATTCCACTGAGAAAGAAGGAGTATTTAAAATTGTCTAAGACTTGGTCCAGTTCATGACTATGTTATGAGCATTACAAAAATGCAACAAAAAAATGGGGGTCATCGTGCTCGTTTTTGTGCAACTTGGATGGCTATTATAGTAAATAGATGACCCACGAGGTTTATATTAGGAACACTAGTAATCAGAAAAGGGAACTATCATTTCTAGAAAAATTAATTTCTTGCATTAAAACATCGAAGCAGTTCAACAAAATTTACTTTAATCTTACACAACAAACTATTTTAATTGAACTGGAATAAAGATTATGAGAGAAATTAAAGATTTTGCTGCGTGTGCACGTAAGCAGTACTACCTAAATATGTGCTTTTTAAAGCATTCAAATAAAAATATCTCAAAGTAGAGTATTAAACTTTTCTTTAAATCGCGATCAATAGTGGTCAACCGTATGACATTTAAATTGATGCATTAAAAAATGGGGGTCACCGTGCTCGTTTAGAAGAAAAGAATCATTTATTTTCCTGCTGAGCTTAACCTCAAGGAAATCCCATAATGTTGTGCGTGCGCGCGCTAAATGACGCGAAAAATTATGCGCAGCAAGGATGCGCAATGCAATTCAGTGGAATCACCTTAAATGTCTTATTGTCTGGTAATGTTACAAGTCTACCTCTTCAGTGGTTCCGCATCTTTTAGCTGGCAAAACAGTCTGAAGTTTTTCAAACAGGTCTGGCTGCTCAGAATAGTTTTGTGCAGCAGTTTCAGAGTAAATCACGCCCTATGGAAATAATTGTATGGCACTAATAAAATTATGTACAGTGTAAGCACATGCTTTTTTACAAAACCGTTTCTACATGTAGTTGACTCTCTGCATTTTGAAAATGTGGTCCAGGCAACCACACTATGTGCAGTGTAAAGTTTTGTAAGTTTTAACAGTGTTGTTGTATTTTCTCTGTTGGCCTCATGAACAAGTAAATAAGACACAACAGTGTATTATTATTACTATAATTATAATTGGTATCATTCTTATTATTATCATTATTAGTTCAAATACATTCATTGAATAACAGAACAACAGAAAGAGTTACACAGCACGTATAATTATACAAATCAAACAGGAAGTTGAACAAAGTACACAGTGCAATAAAAAAGACCTATTACATTACCTCAATACCTATATTATAGTTATAAAGCTATCACTAGGAGCCTTACAATGTGTTGGTAAGAAAAAGATAAAATAAAAACAAGTTACAACAGAGCTACCAAATGAAAGGTGGATGCCTTTTTTAAGAACTAATTACAAAAACTAATGTTATGCCCATGCATTATATTGTCAGAAAACATGTGTCATGTACACGTACAAAGCGCTAGTCATTCTTTCTGTCTAGTGTTTACTAATACTAAAATTGGTTTTGGACTGATACAATCAATTGTTTTGCCTTTTTTGCATACTTTATCTTTATAATATAAAATAATTTATCCTAAAGTAAGACTAAAATGAAAATTGGATGAGTTCTCAAAACATCAGTTCCAGCTCTCTCTGAGTTTTACCCGTTTCTTTCAAACTAATCATCTACAGCCTGAGACAAAATTCTACAGATGATTATACAGGTCTACATAAAAAATGCTTTCTTTCAATTACCATTGAGGTTTGCTTTATGGAATGAACTTAAAGAAAAAACAAAAAAAAAACAAAAAACAAAAACAAAACAAAACAACAACAAATTGACAAAAAAACAGAACACACTTTTGTACATATGCATGTTAATTTCATGTGAAGCACCCAACCCTCTTCATTTGAAAAGTAATTTGGTTGCACTTCTTAATTCAGCTGTTTCTAATGAACTTACTGGGGCTACACAATTGATCCTAATTCCATTTGCTATCCACTCCACTGCTAAGCTTTTGGTCAAATTTTGCACCCCTGCTCGAGCTGCACCAGTGTGCCTACATTGGAAGAACAACAAGTGTTACAAAACTGCCAAGCAGACAACAACAAAGGTTCAAAACCAACTACATGCCCAGTCTGATGCCAACTGGACAATGGATTAATGCACTTTTTGAATGAAGGTTCATGAGTCCATGGCTCCCTGTAGTCCATGGCTCCTTGTTCAAGAAGTGCTCGGCATCCTGCTGCTTAAAGTTTGCAAGTGGTAACTAAAAAAGACCAGTGAACTGTCTCCAAATAGACAGTACTTTTTATAAGATACAGGCCTCACTGTCACTGCATTTACTGGCTTTTGTAATGCAGTGTTTAATTATCATGTTTTTTTTAAAGTTTATTTAATTTTATAATTTTAGTCACTATAATAACTGTACAAACATTTAGCTAGAACCATAGTACAAAGGGAAAACTAACATTAATTACAAAACCAGATGCTGACAGCTATTACAAAAACCCTAAATTAAAACACTTATTAGTACACAATGAATAAATAGAGAGATGCTTACAAAAAAAGCAAAGCAAATTAAACAACAACAACTACAACAGAAAGGAGACTCCAGAATCAAAAACTATAACCAATTTCATATAGCTGAAATCTTTACTAAAAAATAATTTAATGGGCAGTACTGGAAAAATTAATATTGAAATTAGGTAAGGACAGTTGGGGAAGCCACCTCAGTGTACAAGGGACTCGGAAGTAAGGTCAAAAGGTGGGCAGAAAGGTGGGTAATGGCTAGTTGATAATTATTGATACTGTCTTGTTTACAGACAAGTCGAGTTCAAGTGAAAAATTGGAAGAGTCTGACTTCAGACCCAAAATTACATGTATGGCAACATTTTTTGGATAATTTCTTGGTATTAACTTTAAAGGCTCAAGCCTTTCAACCAAGTCTTCCCAAAAATGAATATCAAGAATATCAAGTTGATTGACTTTTTACAGCTCTAAAACAATATTAAATGCAACTATTATAATCACAACTAACAGAAAAATTCTCAGTACAACTTAAGTTACGTAAGATTTTTTGCAAAAATATAAAGTAATTCTCTGGCTTTGTGAATTTCAAAAATGCTCTTTCTTAAGTAAAAGGAAGTTCAGCCCCTTATTTGTATGGCTCTAAGATGAATTGTCATTCAAAATGTTTCTGGTTTAAAAAATTTTAAAACCAACTTTTGATATTTATTTCCCTTTGTCTCCGATTATGGCAACGAATGCTGCACAAAGGAAAATAAAAATTAAACTGGTTTGAAAAATGTAAAACCGGAAAAAAAATCAAACCACAACAGATACAAAGCTCCAATAGCCTCCCACTTCAAATTGAAATTGAAAGTCCTAAATAAACAGTCTTGTAAAAAACGTTTACTTGACTTGAGACCTTCTAACTTCTAACTTCTTATTGACTAATCTCAGCCCACAGATTTAACTGGCCCTGCCACGCATCTGAATTTGCAACTTTGGCTAATGATTAATTTTTGTCTCTTGGATAAATTGTGCACTCTGAATATCTTTCAGAATATCTCCACTGGGGGGAGGGGGCTTATTAATACATGTAGTTTTGAAATACTTCATTTTAAAATGTGCAATAGGTTTAAATTTGAAGGTGTAGCCTGTTTATTTTTTCTGGACACTGGTATTTGTATACCACAATTGGCAACTCAATATTGAAATGCATGTATAAGCAACTTACGCCATCCGAGGAACACCCTTACTCAAGTCCACAATGATATTCACAATAGATCCACCATTATCAGCCATCCACAGTCTGTATGCTATAAATCAGTAATAATAGTATGGTAACATAGAATGTGCACAAAGTACTAAGAGTCAAGAACATCCGGTTTGATTAATTTATATAGGACTTTTAATCCAACCCCAACAGCCCAAGTAACACACATTCCAAGACTGACTGATTAATTCATGCAGTTAAGTGTACATAAATGTACGTTATCAGATTAATAAAGTTTATAAAAGCTTTGAGTCATGCAATGTTGAATTGTGACTCACTTCAGACCTGTCAGCTCCCTCCAAAACTAAAAAACTAATCAAGTTATTTTTTTTTGCACGATTAAACATCCATCAGCTTATAGCAACAAAAAAAATTTGAAGAAAATGACATAAAGCAAATTACAAAACGTATGAATTGTAATTATTATTATACAACACAAGTTCATCCTAGTAAATTAAACCTACTGTTAGCTACACATACATGTACTGTTCTATTGTAGCTCCTTAAAAAACACAGCAAATGAACCCTTTTTATTATTACATGTATATTACCTTGCAGACTATACCTTCTTTGCAGCACAGAAATGTTCCATTTAAGTTTGTATCCACAACAGCTTTCCATCCTTTAGATGACATATTTGAAACAGGTGACATAAACTGCCCTCCTCCATTGTTTACTAGGAAGTCAATTTTTCCATATGATGAGATCGTCTGTTCCATCAATCTTGTTACCTGAAGAATGACACAGAAGTCTGCTTTTAAAAATTACATTTAAGGTACATGTATGACATGTCATTTTGTTACAACCGTCCAAGATGCAGTATGTGTGTGTGACTGTACTGCCAAGAGTTATACTCGTCTGCCAGCTCCCTTTTTTTAGCTTCCTTTAAGTCTGCTCTTTGTAATAATTAAATTACATTTAATTTTCACACAGCTTTAACTGTCAACTATGACCCTCAAGATCCGTGCTTACAAGTCCAAAAATTAAACTGGTTTGAAAAAATATTTAAATTAGCGATATGTTATTTTTACACACGGTCTCAAAGAAAAGCTGGTGTTTTCTTTTCATCTTTATTATCTTAGTTTTTATTTTAGATTCTAGTTTAGTTAGGTAGTTAGTTTTCTATACTTGAATGTAAATATACCTGAAGGAAATACCATGTATAAATAAAGTTACCATACCATACAGTTAGTGTAAAAAGTACTCTAATGGCAAGTGGAGACTGTCCCTGTTGTCCCTCAGTCCAGACCCTACCCAGTCTTTTGAAGTCCTGTATCATTTATTCATTTTAATAGTTTACCATCTCTCCAGTCTCTCCATTAATATTTAAGTACTATACCATCAATAGCAATTATTGCTCACTCTAACTACCGGGGGTGGGGTGAGGGGTGGGGGGGGGGGGGGGCGATTTACACGCACAGTACGTTCTACTCTAGCTACTGAAAATGGCTGAACTGATTTTAAGTTTTCTTCCACCTTACTTTTACTTAAAAGCTTACTGAGACGCTGGATTAAGCTTAAATTTTACTTTTAATGTTAAAGTATCTATTAATTGTTACCTGTTGTTCGTCTCTGATATTACAAGGCACAACTTTCACCTCCGCGCTGCTCGAGGGCTGTACATACTGTGAAAGTTCGTCCGCTGCTTTCTGCAATCTCTCTGCCTTTCTCGATGAGATGACAACTTTACTGCCCAGATAAAGTAATTCTCTAGCTATTGCCTTGCCAATACCCGTTCCACCGCCAGTAACAATCGCTACTTTTCCTTCAAACAACCCTGAACGAAACACCGATTGCATGGTGAAAAGAAATCAAAAATCGCGTGTCACACGCGTGGATACGCGTTATTTGGTAACCCCGCGCATGACAAATATCGCAGGCGCATTTTTCCTTGGATCTCTCTTATTCTTTTAGCAGCGGTATTTAAAAATAAGACGTGTACACCAAAATCTCGTGAAAATGCAGGTTTGTAGGTTTCTTTTGAAGCTAAATGTATTTAATCCGTGTAATGTATTAACTTCTGTTGTATTTTCTCACTGTAAAAGAAACAAGATGACTCTGTGGGGAATACTAGAGAAGCTGAATTACTTCCAATTGATATTTATTACAACAAACTTCTGGGTAAGGAACTTCACTTAAGTTTACCTTAGAAAATATCAAATGTAATGTAATGTTGTCTTGATCCGATTTTTACACGACTAACCGTCATTCTGTTGAACAATAATGTTTCATATAGCTGTGAAAAAAAAATCAAAATTTACTGAGAAACTACTTCGTTTTATGAAATAAGCTTAAATGTGAATGGTATATTTCCAGCCTGGTGAATGAATGAGAATGATATATTTAACAATTATTCCACGAGCGCGCGTTGGATATGAGATGGTAGATAGCCAACGAGGTGCGTAGCGCCGAGTTGGCTATAACCATCTCATATCCAACAAGCGCAAGTGGAATAATTGTTTTATTAAAAACAATCAAGAAATATTGCTAGATCTTACTGATTTCGCTGTGCAAGAATAACCAGCAGACAATTTAATGGTCGCCATTTCTCCGGCATGGTATAATGGCTCATATACCATGGCCGTTAAGCCAATCAAATCCCTCGAATTGCATTATACAATGATTCAGTTTTTAATAAGATGAATTATTCTAGAAAGTGACACAGGCATACTCGGAAAAAAGGAATTAATCCGAGTGCTCCTATCAGGAGTCGAACCTAAGACCTTCCGATTACTACTTCGTTTTAATCACAAGAAATTTTTGTAATTAGTATAAATTTAATGATAAACTTTTAATTAATATTGATTTATTTTGTAATGTTAGTTTTCTTATGTTTCCTCGAAGACATTAACCCTGTGTGGTACTCTTTAAAATGATGATTATGATGATGATTGTAACAATACTTTGTGGTTTAAATAAAATCATTGTATATGTGTACGGGGTGAGAACAAAATCAACCATCGCATTGTTCTGAGGCCACAACTTCTATCTTTTGTAACTTTTTTGGAGGACATAGATTACTTTAATTTTTTTAAGCTTAATGGTCATTGATGCATTTACTTAAGTCTCCTATGTACTAAGCATCAAACAATTTTTTTTGGTAGTAATGTTGTGGGTTATATTTTAGAGACAAAAATGTGACCCTATTTGCAAAAAGAGGGAAAAAGGTAAAAGTTTTAAACAAAAACAAATGTTTCTTGTTATCAACTGAGTGGATACATGTAAGGTAAATTGACCATAGTAAACAAATAGGAAAGCTGATGTTTGGAGCATAAAAAATATTGCCAGAGTAGATATAACTTATGGTAGATGACAAAGAGCTAGTGCTTGAAACATCAGCTTTTGTATTTTTGCAGTAGCCACGTCGTGTTATAGTTATTGTATGAACTCAGTTGATCGATAAAACCAAACATTTGTAATCTTATAAAAAAGGCCTTCGCAGCTGGGTTATTAAAGGGCATCACGTTACTGCATGTTATCATTATTGAATATGAGATCTACTTTTCATTAAATGATACCATAGGGAGGTGAGTCAGAAATAAAAAGATCTTCTTAAGATCATGAAAAAATGGTGAAGTTTAAGATCCTTGATGCTTAAGAATGAAGAAGACTGAGCGATCGTGTCGTGCTTTTTGAAGCAATGTACATGTATCCTGTCCAATTTTTGTTTCTGGCATCAAATGTGAAGGTAACATTGTCAAAATGAGCTCTAAGTAAATATTTCAATTGCACTTTCAAACCATGTGTACTTGCTTTTTGTTATATCTCCAGGTTTTAGCATTATTTTTGTTTTTCTGCCATTTGTCAAATTACCACATAAATAATTAACTCTCCCGTGGCACTGGGCAATACTTTGGGGCTGGCAGTGAAGGGGTTAACCTCCAAGATATGAGTTAGTTTATCACTGCAAAATTTATGTTGCAAGTGGCTGTTACACGTATCAGAACATGTATCAGAATTATCACTGGTAAATGAATTTTGTTGCTAAATTACAGACTGGCTTTTGGACAGACGACACTGTGATGTAAAATGGCAAGCAGCAGTTTTGGAGATCAGGGAGAAAATCAATACAGCAATCCAGGACATGCCACCTGTGGATGAAATCTCTCAGCTTCTTTCTGGAACATGTGAGTTTTGTCACTGTTTTTGTGAAATCCTGAATACATGTTTAGTTTTACAGCTACACTGTAGTTGTATTGTTTTATTACCCGGATCAAATCAAATTTAGCACAGGAACAAATTAATTGAAACTTAATTTAAACAATAAAGAATAACTTGTTAAGTTTGATCTCAGTTGGAAGTGTATTTTCCATCTCACAGATACACAGTGTACATAATATTTATGTAGATGCAAGCAGTGTGTTTGAGACTCTAGCTAGTGCAGTGATGTAACAGTTGTTTTCTTTTTTTGTCAGACATAAACTACTTTCACTGTATCAGAATTGTAGAGCTACTCAAAGTATCAGAATCTGCAACAAAAAACATCTTCGGTGGTTACTCATCTCAAAGAATGAAGGTTTGTGTTGTTCAAATGTACATTGTACTTCAGTGTAAAACCTGGGCTATTTCTGATGTATGGAAATTGAACTATAAATCCACTAACCTATTGATACCACTGACCAACCAAATTTAATTTTTTATTGTTCCACCTTCCAACACAATCAAAATGACTCCAAAGTACAATTATAATGTAGTTCTGAATTAAGTGCCAGAAAAATACTGTCAGTGGTAGCCTCTCTCTATAATATACAATGTCAGTATTCTTTTTTGAACAATTGCAGGCCTTTAGAAAGTGGTTATCTGACAAAGATCTTATCCTTTTTTATCAAAACATTTTATTGTTGTAACAGTCATGTTTCAAGGTGTTAAAAAAATTCAGCTTATTCAGGATGCAAGCCAAAAATTAATTTTATCATTGTCAAATGCGTTTGATTTTTGTCTCATCATGACCGGGATTTCTGAAAATGTCCCAGCCACTTCCGAAGATTACTGTACCTACGATTTTCCCAAGACTTCCAAATATTGCTGAAAATGTCCAAAGATGTTCCGACGACCTTTGAATATTCCGATTCAAGCAGATTGTAGACGTTTGAAAGCTTTTGTGATTTATTATAAGGAGTGTGTTGTGATACAGTTAGGACATAAAGTCAACATTAAGTGCCTGTTTTGGGGAAATTGAAATTGAATTGAATTTTGTGTGAGAAATTGTCCTTGATGCGGGAAATCGATGGCGTGAGACTCGCGCATAATGCATGAGAGTTGGCAGGTATAATATTAACAACTACAGTGACTTAATCAGGTTTCATAGCAAACTGGTCTTGGTTTAAATCAAATGGAGCAAACTTTACATCACATAATTTGCCAACTCTTCCACTCTATTTTTCTTTCAGGATTGGCTCGAAATTGTGAAGCTGTATGAAAAGAATAATGTGAATCTAGGTAATTATCTTTAGGAGAGTTTTGTGAATTGGCTGACAATAATGTGTTTGCTTTCAGTGTCTTGGTATCCACAGCGAGATTGGATGTAATCATACCTAGAAGAGGAACCTTGATCTGGCTGTTATGCACTGACAGTGCATTTTTTTAATCTCCCTGTTACCCCTGTTAATTATTCATTACTGTAAGAGAGTGGTTCATTATTAGCCCCCTTTATTTTATTTATTTATTTATTTTATATTTTCAATTTAATGGCACAATAGGAATAAAAAGAAAGGATGACAAATAATTGAAAGAACCATAAGGATGATCTGTATTTAATAGCAAAAGCCCCATGCTAAGACAGATCAGCTACTAACTGTAAACCTTTGATTTGAAATACACTATATAATGATTTTGCATTCAATTGACTGATTAAATTATGCACATATGCTATACAGTCTAGTTTTATGGAGGCATTTCCTTTGGGACTGTATTTCAGCTTATGTATGATGTACATTTTTTTGTTACTTTAGAAAAGTGGTGGATAAGATCTAGGCCCAGTTGTTCAAAGCCTGATTAAGCTAATCCTGGGTTAACGTGAAGTTTGATCCGAGGTCAATTAATAATTAATAAGTATTTTTCCAAACGATTTTTGCCCTTCAGTTTTGACTTAGACTTTTCTTTACCTTTAGCTAAAAATCGGCCTTTTGGGCGAGATACAAACCTCGGTTAACTTTTAATCGGGGATTAGCGTTAATCGCCTTTTGAACAACTGGGCCCTGGAAAATTGTTGTTGAGAATGGGTAGGAACCCTACCAGGATAACCAGTCATACACTGATCACTCTGATCTTCACACATGGATAATTGAAGGGTTTTGTGCAAGAGTATCGTGTGTGACTGTTTTGCCTTGAATTCAAAATTGCTCCAGATAAGTTTTTTTGGCACAGAAACAAGCTATCAATGTAAAAGCATGGTTATTATGTGTGTTTAGTTTTTGAGGAAAATGTTAAATAAACAAGAAATACATGTAGTTTAAGGTTATTCCTGTTTTGTAGTGCGCAACTCTACTGCGCACAATGGCAGCAATAACAATTTTATGTTCATTTCTAGTTAACTACTGAATATTACTCACAAATTATCTTACTTGCATCTGACAACAATATTCTTAATTTGCATTTTGCGTGGAAATTAAGGTGTTTTTTGTAAGACTCACCCCAGTCCCTTCCCAGAGAAACCAGTTTTGAAGCTCAATTTACTACTGATTTGTGAAAATATCTGCAAAACCAATCTGGTGACCCCATTTTCTGTTTTCAGGTTTCTAACCACAATACCGTGAAAATCCTATGTTTAGAAATATCAAAATTTCGTGCCTAAGTCTAGCCAATGGACATTTTGGCCTACCTTCAGAGGTAACGAATTATATTATTTTGTTGATTATATCAGTGGTACTGGTCAGAAATAGTTTTCAAACAGATTTCACATTGAAAATAATTTATGCACTGTGCAAATATTCTATGAAATGAGCTGTTAACTATTCTCTTTAGAAAATAATTCCTGTTTTTGGCAAATGTTCTATTATAGTCCTTTTTGATCAAAAATCCATAAATAAATTTATTACCATAAATTATTTCAATGCTTCATTTCTAAAGAACAAGCATGGTGACTCCCTCTTTTTATTTCAGTTTTGGAGCAAATTAACATTTTTGGTTTTAAACAGTCGACTCCCGATAACTTGAACCCTCGCTAACTCGAACCTCCTGCTAACTCGAACCAATTTTCCTTTCCCTTTAGGTCATTTTCTATATAATTTTACCCTTGATAACTGGAACTCCAGATAACTTGAACTTTTTTCAATTTCCCTTGAAGGTTCCAGTTATCGGGAGTTGACTGTATTTTTTAAGATTAGTAACTTGGTGAAAATTATATGAACTTGGTGAAAATTATATGAACAGAATCTTGTGTGGCTTTTATTTCTGGGGAATGACCTTATAACTTTTCTTTAAAATACAAGGTACCTACCCAAAGGAAGAACAGAGGCTTGGCTGATTTCTTTTGTATGTGTGAGACTGAACCAACTCAAATGAAGTATTTGTGGTTGTAAACCAAAGAAATTGCTCAGGTATAATTTGGCACCTATTTTGTGTAGGTCACTTGTGTTTTAAAGAAAAGTAATACACCGTAAACTGCAGTCTGTATTTTCTTGTTTATTACGGTAAGCAGTTTGCCCAAATGCTAAAAGTACAACTAAGTTTCTTACATAATTACTGGTCTCTGTGTCGATTAAATAAGAGCCTGTCTGGAGCAATTTAGTTTTCAGGGCAAAAAAAAAGTCACTAATGATGGTCTTGAGTAAAACCCTTTAATATAATACATTAACATGATTATACAGTGTATGACACTTCATGTATCAAATGACAATCAATGGGTCCTACTTTATAAGTGAATCCACTGCTTCTATACTGGAGCTCAAGATAATGTTAAATTGTTAAGTTTCAGCTGTTTTCAATAAAATTTATGTTTTTGGCAGCTGAGGCAGCACATCTTTTAATAAGGAATGTCAACTATGAGATTCCCTCATTAAAGCGACAAATAGGAAAGTGTCAACAAACACAAAGGGTAAGATATATATAGTGTGTTTATTGTTGTTTTAAATTGTCTCATCTTGTGTTTTCATGCTCATTGTTGACAGATATTGTAAATATACAAACTGAATACAAAATGCTCTTTCCATGCCATTAGAATGATTTCCATTGATCATTTAATTAAAAAAAAAAAAAAATAGTTTGAGAACTTTGGAAATATCTCTTTGTGTAACCTCAATTATACTCTGGAAATATCTCTTTCCGTAACCTCAATTATACTCTGATAGATAAATAATGGGTGGCCACTAATTATAATAATAAAAGTGGTGATATATTTGATTAACATAATAGAGAGTTGATTTAGAATCGTGTCAAATGGCAAATGTGAGATTGACGTTTGTGTTTTATTGAAAAAATTAAGTGCATATAGATGAGAATAGTGCAAAATGATTCTGGCCTGTGGGGTTAACCCAAAACTACTCAATTTTACTGAGAAACTGGAAACCATGAGTGCCAAATACAAGGTACAGTGTAAACATGGTAACTCGGTCATCATCTGCTGTTTGCTGCTTGGCATAAATCTAATTCTAAATCTCTCTAGTATTTACTTAATAGTTGTTATCTCAATGTACATTTCAGGAATGCACAAGAAAGGAGAGTGAATACTCCTCCAATGCGGGATCATTCAAAGAAAAGTACCTAAGTATTTGTAAGCAAATGAGTATTAAGGTGAGGGTACTACAGTCTGTATGAAATGCGTTACAGTTCAATCACTATGGTCCACCACACATGTTGCTGACCATCCCTGTTAACTCATCATTTTTATAAAACAGTCTTCTTTGAATTGTTTCACAGCCACAAGCGGCATTCATCATGTGTCAGTGACCATTATATTTTTCTTCATCTTCTTCCACAAGAAATATAACTCTACCATCAATTAATGAAAGACAAACAAAGTTAGGACAGCCCTGTTTACAACATTTTATACCTGTAGACACCTTAACATTTAATGTTAAGGTGTCTACATTTATAAATTATTTCAATGCACTGAATATATATAATCAGCTAATCCCAGTATACTGTATAATCCAGGACTGGCATGAAGCTTGAAGGTTAGTTGGTGAATTGGTTAGAAATGAATTTGCCACTCAGAAGTTTTCACTATGGCTAACTTTCTGTAGTGAAAAATGCTCTCAAACTTTAGTTATTGTTTACCAAAGTCATGTATGTAAATTGTGATCATCTGGGTGTGTAGTCCTGAGAAGGACTGTTTGTGGTGACATTGACTGATGTTTTGACAACCTGACCTAAGTCTTGACTGTGTTAAACTACAGTGTAAACGGTGTAAACAAGTTTTAGCTTTGGTGTGAACAGGGCACTAAATATTAAGTAATGTTTGCTGATCAGTTAAACCCTAACACCTTTTTGTGTTCAAGTGAAAACATAATTAAAGAACATTTTGGCTACTTTGTGGCGACTCTCAACTGATAAATCTTGCATTTTAATTATTGGCATTTATTTTATCAGGGAGAGAATGTTAAATCTGAGCTTCTCAGCCTTCTGGATGAGTTACCTGAAATCTACAAGAGCATTGCTGGAGCAATCTGCAATCTGAAAAATGCAACACATTTTTACGAGACTTTTGTGAACTTTTTGGTCCCCAGGTTTGTACAGTACATGCTTTATTCATTTTTTTTTTTGTAACAACTCTTAATTGTGACTATGAGCCTGTTTCTTCTTTGCATTGGCATTCAACATATCATCATTGAGGCCATTTATACAGGAAAAAATAGGACGCGTCTTACTTTCTCCTGTATACAGTAAATGGCCCTATTGTTTCACTAGAAAGAAATTAAAAGGCATGCGGTCTGAGTAGAGCTTTTAAACAGGTTTATTGGAGACATGTAGGGTTGACCTTGTTATGGGTCACCTTTGGGGGCCAAACCCATGACTTTAACTGCGAACCAGTGGGTGCTTTATAGCTAAGTGGTCCTAAGCACTGAGCTACAGGGGACCTGTACTGAGGGAGATTATTTGCCAGGGTCCTGCGTGTGTGTGGTCATATCCTGACTGGAGTATTTATGATTTAGTGATTGTGCTTCACATTTTAGTGGCAAGGTGTAGTAATCATGTGAAGCACGTAGTTAAACATTGATTTTAAGCTTCAAACTTTTTTGTTGGCAAAAAGTTTACGATCATTTCTGAGCATAATATACCTTCTGTACCTAGTGGGTTTTGAGTGGGAATGTGGGAGGATTGCATATAAGGAACAATTTACCAAAACATTCAACCAGCAGAAGTCGTGTACATAGTGCATCTCACTTTTGACATGATCCTCTATGAGAGAAAGCTTTGCTCCTACACTGTAATTGAAGGGTGTGATCGAAAGCTATTCTTAGTGGATTTTTAGCCTGAAAATTCAAATTTCTTCCAGTCAGTTTTAATTTAATTAGAATACAGATTAGTTATCATGTAAGAATCGTGTTTATTTTTTGCCCCAAGAATTCGAGCAACTGAACTTGGTTGATTCCTTTTGTGTGAATGGAAACCGATAACAAAAGAAACCACTCATACTTCCCATCACCGATTCAGCTTCACCAGGCTAACTCTTTGAATGTAGACTGTGGACGGCCGTTACCACCAAAAATACAAGAATTTCAAATGGTACAGACAAAAAGGAGATGGAGCGAGTGACCATTACAAAATAGAACAGACAAAGTATGAACTGTTCAACTTTCTTTACTGGAACAGAAAAGTAGAAAACGATATGGTTCGGCCGAAAGACAAACAGGCGAGGAACTCATATCGAAGTAGACCATGAAATAGTTAAACAAAGAGTCAGAGTGCAAATTGCTTACCCTTCGATATGGACAGTGTTCATTACCTGAAATTCGTTTTTCAATAATTTGAAAGCTAAAATGTTAAAAACTTTACAACATTAAGAAACGCTCAGTACCAGGCCAGTTTGTTAAAAAAAAAAAAACTACCACTAAACAATAACAAATGGATGTGATGCGATCTGTTGGGAAGTCCAGTTTAGAAACGGACATGAATGCAACCAGAAGCATATAACCAGGTGACTTGCTTCTAATCGGCAGCTTTAAAATAACCTTTCTTTTTATTCACCAGTGTAACCCAACTGTTTTTTGCCCTCAGTTACAATAGTAATAAAGAAACTTCACAAGTGACCACCCCACTCATAAGACACATCCAAGAGCATGGAAACAGCACAGTTTATCAGTGGAAGACTGGGAAGGTTCCATCGGTATGATTGTTTTAAGTACTGTTGTGTAGTACCCTGCTATTGTAATATTTTTTTAAGAGAGCGATGGGAATTTTGTAAAATATTCATGTAGAAATTTGATTTTGTAACACCAAGAAAAATTTATGAAAGTCGATTTCACATAAGATGACTGCTTTATTTTCTAAGCGTGATCTGGAAGTTTTGATTTCTGTTGCTCCCTTGTGGGTCTGTTCTTTTCCTTGCAAAGTGCAGCTAGCTCCATATTTTCCGTGGCATACCTGTGTTTTTGGACACGCTCTTCATCACCCTTCTCATCTGTGATGTGGCACAGATATACTGGTTTTGTTCTTTTTGTTACTGCTCATGTAGGTTGTTGTTCCAGTCAAAGGACCAGAGCTCTCAAGTGCAGAAAATGAACACAATGATGGAGAGGTGAGCGGCTAGGATATGACTAATGACTAATGTGTTGCACGAAAAGTATCAAGGCAGCTTCCCATGGCCAAAAACTTACCTTGTACGCCTGATAAACAGCTAATCGCGTTTGATGGAGAAGGCAATCATTATGTTTTTCTGGTGCCCATTTGGCCTCCCCGCAAGATTTTTTTCAGATGCAGGACCTCTGTCGGGGAAGTGGTTCAAGAATCGGTTGTCGCACTCCCCGGCTTCAGTCAGTCAGTCAGTCAGTCAGTCAGTCAGTCAGTCAGTCAGTCAGTCAGTCAGTCAGTCAGTCAGTCAGTCAGTCAGTCAGTCAGTCAGTCAGTCAGTCAGTCAGCCAGTCAGCATTGAAGGCTTGGCCTAACTTCCTTTTTCTTTCTTTCTCTTCTTTTCCGTTTTGAAAATACCAACATGCTCTTCCTCTGCATTAAGCCTAGAAACTATACGGTCTTACGTGTTAGCGTAAGTAATACGTGTTGTCATCTGCGTTTCATGGTGTTTTGTTTTTGTGTGTTTTGGCGAGTGCTGACTATAATTCTAATCAATCTTCACTAGAATTAACTTTTGCTGTATGTCTTATGGTCACTGTGCCTTATTTTATTATAATAATATCTCTGTGTCTTTCTAGTTTTATGTGCCGTGCGATGTGTGTAGTTTATAACGCAAATCCATATGTTGTAATAACTTTTGTAGAAAATACTGTCAAATGAACTTGTACTACCATCAATATTCATTTGTATGCTTGTAATATTGTAATTCTTTTGAAGTTAATAAAGATTTGCTCCTCGTTTGCGGCTGTAACGTCGTAATTTGGAGAAAGTTTCAAAACGGCGGTATAGCTTCACAACAACAAAATCAAGCCTTGCAAAGCCGATCAACGCTTGACAAGAACCTTGCTGTTCGTCTCGATTATTGCTTTGCTGTCCTGGCTTACCATCATCATAATGAACTCTCTCTGTCCTTGAGGTCTTTTAAAATATCTCCTGTAGTTTATGAGTTTGCTGTGCTGTTAAACTTTTCCATTTCCAACTCTTTGTTGAATCCAGTCGCGTATGTATTAAGAATTTCCGAGTTCAAGCAAACGCTGGGTCTGTGTTTTCGTCGAAAGGAGGCAGTAATGAACATGGAAGGCAATGAAGAGAAGTTTTTAATTCTCCTCACCTTCTGACTGATTGAGTGCTGCACCGGTATCGCGTAGGTCATGGGTTCAAATCCCGTTCAAGACTGAACTGATGTTCTTAAAACTAGCATACAGCTGTTTCGACAAAGGTTGTCCAAAGAAACGTAAAAGAGTACGCGACAATGCCGAAAGGTACAGCGAAGACTTGACATGGCGGGTAATATGGATTCTGAGCTTTTATTGAAATTTATTGGGTATTTCCCAGACTACCTTTCGGCATTGTCGCTTACGCTTTTATGCCTTTTTAGAACAACCTTTGTCGAAACAGCTGTGTAAGCCCTTGAAGCTTCGCTTCCCGGGCCTAATGTTTGTTTTAAAAACAGCTAATTTCCACGGTGGAGCCATCAGCCGATAGCCACTCAACAGAAGCACTCTATTGTTTAATTAGAGCTCTCTTATGTAGCCAATCACATTTCGAAAGCCATTAGTTAGTTTTTTACTGTAATTGTTTTCCGTCAATCCTGTTTCCGCTTTATAATTTGTAAATAACTTAATTTAATTTAATTTGATTTATTTTGTAATTGTAATTATTGTATTTTAACAGGGAAGAGCCACCCAGTGGATCTGTTAATAAACCATTATTATTATTATTATTATTATTATTATTATTATTATTATTATTATTATTATTAATAGTTGTTCACTGGGTTATGCTAACATATAAGAGAGCTGTCTTTTGAAGTTTTAAAATGTGCTTAGCACATGTCGGGTTCTTTCGCTTTCTGCAATGTGCATTAATTGAAAAGAAATATAATTCTAAGCTTGTTCTCAACAGATAGACTGGGGCATTGAACCCGTTTCCGACAGCAATGCTGACAATATTGACTGGGGAGAGGGGGGTGAGGAGACCTCAGAGGGGATAGACTGGGGTGAAGGAGCAGAGACGACCACTGAAGAAGGTGTGATTGATTGGGGAGATGATGGTACGACTGATAAAGAAAACACACTAGACAGCGTTGGAATAACAGTTGAAGAGTCTGGACAAGGTAATTGTCCTTTATGCCTTCCGAGCTCTACATATGATGTTTAGCTATAAAGCGATTGGTGCTTATTTTCCGGGCCGAATAACGCGCAGACTCTGAGGTTGAAAATTCATTTAACTGTTGGATTTTGGTATCTGTTATTCTTCGGAGACCTAGGGGAAGTTAGTGGTGTGTGTGTGTGTGGAGGGGGAGAGTGGGGGAGTCGACTGAAATCAGCGGGAAAAAATCGGTGAAGAAAAGGCAAATTTTTTCCTGCCCATTTCTACATTTTCTCGCCCCAACTATATGTCCTTTGGTCTCCGAGGATGGGTTTCAATTTTCTTAGCGAAACTTCTCCAGTTACCAGTAAAGTATACCAAAAAGTTTGACTGGAAAACATCATCCAACCCACGACTTTTGCATTACAAGACTATAGGCGCTCGACATGTGCCACCGACATCATCAAGCCGTATACCTTGGCGGCCTAAATTTGCTTGTTAATCGTCAATCCTAATGAGAAATCCTGTAAGAAAAGAGACACGTTCATATTAAAACATTAGTGAAACAACTGGTTAGATCGTGTACCGCAGGAGACAAAGCTTCTGATTTCCAGGTTACTCAGCTGTTTTCTTAATTTTGTAGACCCTGGTGTTATCAGTGGCCCGGAGGCAGAGACATTAATGGATACCATTCAAACAAGGAACCTGTTGATTGATGAACTGCTAGAGGTGACTGTGAATAGAATACCCTGTCTTACTAATTCTACTCTGTAAGAATGCTGTCAGTCTATCGAGACCACAAAGAAAGTTTCTTCCACTGACTGGAAATCGAGCTATTTTATAGCTTTAAAAAGCAGTAAGACGTATTGGAATCAAACGAAGACCCCAAAATAGTGGTTCGATTTTGTTTGAAATTATTTTACTAGTTTTCTGAAGCTGAAACAAGTTGCTTTGATTACGGATTGCCAGGATGGAGGTGGTGAAAAAATTGGCCAATTTTTTTCAAGTTTTCCCTTGCGTCTCTGGAGAATCGCTTAAAACCGATTATGGATTGTTCCAGTGTCCCTTTGAGAAAATCACTCTATACCTTTCTCTTGGTCTTTTGGGAGCATATTTTGTTTTGAGAAAACGTACTTACATGTAGTTTTAATTTCAGCAGAGTTTTGACCAAAAAAGTGAAAATCCCATGCAACGACATAGCCCCAGTAGCATCTATTTAAGCGCATCAAACAGAAACCAACGAGTTCCTCGGAGGGATCTTTTCGATGCTTAAGATACGTTTCTCTCTTGGGAACGTAATAATGTCTTTAGATGTTCTGATTTCATTGTCGGATAAAAGACTAAATTTCTTTGGTAAAACGTAACCTTGGATTTTAGAAACGTGCGAAAATAAATGCCTGTTCAGTGTTTTTAGTAGGGATAAAAATGTCGTCTTTTAAAAGAAAAATGCCATCAGGTACTTTTTGGAAAGGCAAAAGCAGTTCCTAAGTTCGTGGAATAAGATTTGCATACTTTAACATGATCAGAATTGAACGATTTTCGTCTGTGGCAGAACTCAGTAAACTTAAAACTAAGGCAGCGAGTTATAATCAGTTTAATAACCAAAGCTCTTTTAGTCAGTCAATCAACCAACCTTGCTTTCCCCGCAAATAGCTACAGCTAGTCGAGGCGGAACAAGACGAACACAAGAAAATGACAAGTACAAACTATTAAGACAATACGTTTTACATGATAATACATATATAATATATTTTACAATAAATATCTCATTCTAAAAGATGAACCCGTAATTTATAAATAAGTACAATGATTTTAAAGGTGAAAACAAGAAATGATAGGTACTTGTTTCTTTTTTATCTTGTGGTTTTATTGAATCTTGTCTTCATCAGCTTCAGGGATTTCTCCGTCAAAGATTGGTGGAAATGAAGAGCGAGTCTGATGTCCTGTCAGCTAATCAGGTAACTTACATGTTGGTTGTTTCAGCTCAACCTTTGTTGTGGTTTCAGTTACATTATGTAGAAGATCTTTGCATCGTCAACAAGTCCTGGGCATTGTTAACTATTGATGATCTCTGAAACGGCAAATTTAATAGCAAGTGCTTTAAACGGCCGTGAATAAGACAGATAAGGCGTTACATGTCTAACTCTCTCTCCTCCGCAGAGACTCCTTCATAAAGAAGGAGCGAAAATTCGGAAGCGCGGGGTCGACGGGAAGAGCGAGAAAAAGGGAGCCTGAGGCCTCCTTTCTTTCTTCTCCCTTCCCATCGTCCCCCGTGCTCCTCATTATTTTACTCTCTCCAGGTCCCTTATTTGTCTCCGCTAATTCCTCTGGCTCATCATTATTTCACAGTCTTTATTTTGTCTCCTCGAGAGCGCGAAAGAGGCCTTTGCGGGGGAGAGGGAGGAAGCACCTACAATTATAGCTATAAACAGTCTGGTTAATGTCACCTACATATGAAATGGAAAACGTTTGCAAGAGAAGAGAGTGATTCTTGACAACAGTTGTGTTGTTCACGTGTTTACACACTCCAACTTGTATTTGTCAGCAGGAGTTTTCAAATTCTTGTCTTGTTATGGTTCCGTGACATGATCTGATGGTTCAATTCAGTTTCAGTCGGCTCCTCAGTTGATACAGATGCAGTCTATAGAGTCCGTACAAGCCATGGAGTCTGCTGTTACTAACGTCCTTACAACACTCAGCTCAATGAAGATGCACAATCTATTTTTACTCAAGACTTCTCCCAGGTATTAACCTGAATATAAGCTTAACATTACGGATGGGTAGCGGCTGGAAGAACATATTTGGAGATATCGTAGAGTGTAATTATATTCATGTTCGAAGTGGTCAAAGGCGTGCGCGACGTGTGTACAGTTGCCACTACAGACAAACGTGCAATCTTTGCCTTAAACCCAAAACATTTCATTGGTACGAAACATTCATGGATTTGAACTGTATAGGTACATGCAATTTCGGTGACGCCATACGTTTACTTGAAAATCCAACACAGTGATTAGGGATACAAGGAAACTTGCACCGACAGACGGGTAGCAAATTAAAAATAATATTAAGTGTGGCTAAGCCGTATTTGTTTCTTTAAATTAGCGCAGGTAGACAGTGTCCTCATGTTGTATGGAAGGGGCATAGTCAGGAGAACGGGGAATCAGTAATCAACTGTAGATGAGTACTGACTCCCTGGTGGGAAAAAATCAAATGTTTTTCATTTCGTCTTACAGATACTTAGACCGCTTAGCAGATTCCCTGCAGCAAAAACTGAAAGTTTCCGAGAAGATGGTGTCTTCCAGCAAGTTAATGGCTGAGAAACGACAAGCAGCCTCTAAGGAACAGATGGACCTGGAACCAAAGCTGGAGGTTATCAGGTCGAAGACAAAAGAGTTGCAAGGACAGGTGAGAGCTCTACAGTCTGGTTAGTCATAGACATGTTTGGTATCCAAAGTCTCTTGAAAGTTAGAAGTAGTAGTGCTTGGTAATTGTCACATCCTTGTCACACCGTCGAATATAACCCACTGACTCAAAAGGTAAAACATACTGTACAGTGTAATAAACAGCACTGCATAATAAACAGTACTCAATAGCTTTCATTTAAACGGTCACACACAGGATTTCACCCAAAGGCTCAAAAGTTGGAACCTTCTTGCACGGCATAATAAACAGCACCACGGGAAAGTACTGCTAAGGGGCTTTCATTTACATGGTCGCACGTACTTTAGGATTTTATTTACAGTCTCAGCAGTGTGAACAATCTTGTACAGCATAATCTAAATTGCAAAGTTAACTCTACCATAGGAACGTATTATTCAATATTCGGCCTTAGCAGTTTTTTTAAGGGTCACTATAGAGTGTTTTCATTCACGTGACTACCGGCCATATTGGTTTACTGAAACAAAAGAAAGTATTTACATAAAAATAGAGTTCAATTCCCAGAGGTTTAGTTTGGGACACCAACATGGCCGCCATTTCTTTGTTTTGGGACACCAAGATGGCCGCCGTGACGTCATGTGAAAACGCTCTATAGCATTTCACCCGCGTCCCTCAATATTTATAACACAGTGAACAGCATTTTAGGAAAGTGCTTCCCAGTAGCTTACTTGTGAACCTTTCAGTGAGATTGTTTCAAGTGCTTTTGAAAGGATGCGACTTGCTTATTCATTTTCCTATTTGCTGGAAAAAAAAAATCGGTTTGAGAACTTTAATTTTTTATTAAACGTCATATCAATTTTTGTTTCAGATTGCTGAAGAAATTTCCAAGAAATACAAGAATAGACCAGTGAATATTATGGGTGAAATCAACACCATTTAGAAATCATTATTTATTAGATGATGTATGAAACTTGAGAGAAAACAACGAAATCACAAAACGTTCAGTACTGGCTTTGTTGTTTATGTCTGGTTGTGTGCTGAAAAGTAGTTTTACATCACAAGCTTTTAGTGGCTCTCAGTATGCTTGGGATGTTTTACTGACTTCACCTCCGATTAGAGCCGTGTGCATATATTTTGTGCTTGCTTACCCTTTTCTGTACTCTGCAGGGTTTAATGTCGTTCGAGGAGAGCTTGGCATTGCTTTGACATTGAGCATTCTTGTACCTAGATCCTTTGATCAGCGGCAAGAATCGAACTCCTGCACTGCTGATCAAAAGGACTGAGAATGCCCAGTACTGATGTTCTGGGTTGAGTTGCTCGAAGCATGGTTAGTGCTAACCATTGGTTAAGAGGTATTAAAACCTATAGGTTTTCATGGCATTTAACCCGGGTTAGCGCTAACCATGCTTCGAGCAACTGGGCCCTGAGCGTTCCGAATTTTTTGCTGATTGCCCCTCTTACTGGTGTTTATTATTCTCTCGAGTGCGTTCTGAGAATTAACCTGTGATACTACCCTTTTTACTATTACTCAGTTGAATTTTTGGTTTCACTTCTCCTGGGCCCAGTTGCTCGAAGCATGGTTAGCGCTAACCCGGGTTAGATACCATGACAACCTATACGTTTTAATACCTCTTAACCAATGGTTAGCGCAAACCATGCTTCGAGCAGCTCAGCCCTGGAGTGTTCGTCAGACCTGTTGTTAGCAGATACGTCTTCATTCCTGAATACGCCGGCGTGAGCGTAAAGCTAATTTATAGCACGTTCATCCCAAGCATTTGGTTCGGTTTTTCCAATGGCTTTTTGGTACTAATAATTTTTGCCTCATCGCTGCAATCATTAAACAGTGCCCAGGGATCATTGCGATCGTTTTTCTACACGGTAGTCGCAAACAAGTGTTTAACCTGGTTTCCACAATTGCTGCAATTGCGTAATGTTTGGAAACCAAGCCGCCTCCGAAACTAACTGATAGAGAATTCCTCAAAAATGGAACCTAGAAGGGTTAAGATTTATCCTGCGATTGAAAATTTCTCACCAACGGAAAAGAGTAAAAAAGGAACTTGGAGCGTTGCTAATATGACTCTCATGGATCAAAAGAGCGTAACTGAGGAAGGCTATGCCGTAACAGCCTCAGAAATCGATATGAACTTTAAGACCGTAACGGTCCCATACGAAAACAAAATTGTAGTCGAAACAAGTGGCTCTGAAACAGAATTTACGGAAAATAAGAGGAATGGGCGCAAAAAATCGTCATTTTCAATAGTTCTGCCAAAGCTTTTAGAGAGTGTATTTATAAGGAAAAATGCGTTCATTAAGGGCTTGTCGCCGACAAGCCTATTTCATTTGTCTCATGAGCCTCTAAACAAAGAATTGCCACCGCCATAATCTGTGACTATATTATCGGTTTGGGTTAAGTTGTTTAAATGATCGTTTTAATTCGTTTTGAAGAATATTACTCGCAAATGTGATGAAATCTATATGCAAGATACACTGACCCAGACTGAGATGGAACATCGGAGGGGCGTAGCGTGGGTTTTCCGTTTAGGTACGCACGGGAGGGCGTAGTGAAACGAGCGCCGAAGGCGCGAGCTTCCCCAGAAAATTTCATTTTTAGGGCCTCGAAATACTATTTCCCATTTTTTCCAGGGAGAAGTGTCATAAATCAAAGCTTGAAAAAACGCTAATTATTCAGTTACTTTGTTGTTTATTTGTCAGCCTTTGATACTACTGATATAAGTGTATATTGGATTTGTGTATTATCAACTGTAAATCTGGCTACAGGAAAATGGCGAGGCGTCTCCCTTTACGACGAAAAAATTCGGAAACTAGATTGTCAATATCCACATTTTTGTGCTTGTATATGTGGAGTATTGCCAAAGAGGACAGCCTCTCCTCACTCATAGTGCTTCGAAGAGGGCTTTTCAGTCTCTTCATGCCGCTAAAACTGCGTTCGGCAGCGCAGGTTGACGCAAGTGTCTCGACCATCACCGTTGTGATGACTGGGTTTTGAACTCTCATATTAATTTAAAAATGAATAGTGCAATATTCACACAGTTTTCTTTTCATAAAATAGCAGCAATTATAAGAGAAAACTCTTGCATGAGTATAAGTCGCTTTTCGCAAGAAAATCTATAAGTAGATAAATAAATAAATAAATCAAATAAATAAATAATTTTTTTTTTTAGATTTTCGAGGTACGCACGGGCGTACGTGCGTATATGGTCGCTTTACGCCCCTGCATCGAAGTTAGATAAGCCATAAACGTTTGATTCTTTCGTCATAATCTCCATTATATTAGATTAGCTTTCATGCAAACGTCAGTTTAGCTATAAACCTTGACCCGATCTCACTTCACCTCAAGACTCGAGCTCAAGCATTTCTCATTAACCAGCGTCAGTACACGCGATGCAGTTGTTACAAACAACAAGATCGTCACAGACACTTAGTGACCGCTTCAATAGTCTATTTCACTGTTGTCGCAGAGAACATGAATAACAGCAACTACATCCCTATGAACCTTCAGTGGCGTATCAGCCGGAGCTGATCAAGACTAGTAGGATTCAATTGCTACCAAAGAAGACAGATTGATCCCGATTTAAAGAATTGTAGTTGATAACAAATAAACAGCAACTACAAGGAGAGAAGCTAAACACTAAAATTGCTGTGAACATGTCAAACATCGGTAAAGTGAACAAAATCCACTCTGAAACAAGATAATGTGTGCCGTCGGCTAACAAGCCGATTCACACGTCGATGAGTCAACGTACTGCATCTACATTCACTAAATCCTCGTCGAGATAACAAGAACTCTCTTCGCTTGAACTATCTTGAACTCTGAATCTCATCCAAATGAATACGAAACATTAATCTGTTAAGTTACATTATTGTTACCTTCTTAAATAGTTCTCATACACATTTATTTATCGTAGTCGCCGGGAGGCGACACTTAAAAGGGAGGAATGATATGTAAACATATATTTTTTGGCTTATTCCTAGAAATTCTAAAACTTCAATGTTCAGTTTTAAAAGTACGATAATATTTAGCTTTATTTTACTCTATTATTTTTACTCCTCGCTGCAAGCCTTAATATTTATTCACTTTCTTGTATTACTTTTTTGCGTTATAGAAACTGAGTTCTTAGCCATTTTCGATGATAAAGCAGATAAAGCAGTTTTCTAAGCCATGGATAACCAGTGGCCTCAAAAAATCTATCAAAGTGAAAAATTCTCTTTTTTGAGTAAAAAGAATTATTATCACGCATTCTTTGGTGACAATTTGAATAACATGAAGAACACCTGGAATGGCATAAATAGCCTTATCAACGGCAAAAAGAAAAAAATCACGGGCTATTTTTTTGCTAAAGCGCCTTAATGACAACAGCACAACAAATGATCCCTTGAGATTTCTAACATTTTCAACAATTTTCTTCCGTTGGGGAAAAATTAGCGTCACGCGTACCACCTTCTTCTTGCAGTTTTACTGAGTATTTGTCACCCAATAATAATCCAAATTCCTTCTTCTTCGATGCAGTCTCTCCATTAGATATTGAACGTGAAATACTGTCTATTCCTAGAAATAAAACTTACGGTCTCTACTCTTGTCCGATCCATATTTTATCCGGTGCTAAACACATTATTTCTGGCCCTCTATCCAACATTTTTAATATCTCTGTGCAAGAAGGCGTCTTTCCATCCAATTAAAGCAAGCAAAAGTTACTAGTGTCTACAAAAGTGACGATGAAACTGAGCCCGGAAATTGTCGGTCTTTTTCATTATTGTCTATTTTTAATAGAATATTTGAAAAATTGATGTACCAACGGGTGAAAAACTTTCTTGACAGAAACGACATTTTTTAAGTCACAGTATAGCTCTCGTGAAAGCATTCCACTCAACACGCTGGACCTAAAATTATTAACTTGTGGCATCTTTTTAGATTTAGAAAGGCCTTCGATACCGTCAATCATTCAATCTTACTAAGAAAGCCTAATCACTATGGTATCAGAGGCATCATTAATGACTGGTTTTCTTCGTACCTTCTTGGCCGTTCACAAGTGACTGAAATAGATTCTAACTTATCCACCATTAGTAAGATCTCATGTGGTGTCCCACAAGGCTCTGTTCTTGGTCCTTAATTGTTATTCCTAATTTATATTAATGATTTTCACAACTCTTCAGCGAAATTTTCGTTTTACCGTTTTGCAGATGATACAAATTTGTTGTATGCCGACAAAAGTCTTAAATCTCTTGAAGAAACGGTCAATAATGAACTACTTAAAGTCTCGGATTGGCTCAATGAAAATAAGCTAACATTAAATGCTACAAAATCAAACTTTGTTATCTTTCGTCCTTACAAACGTAAGATGGACTATTCGATCAATATTCAAATGTTAGATAATAGTAATCACTTTCTTACTTCTCTTGAGTGTAAAAATCATGTAAAATATCTAGGTGTCTTACTGGACATTCATTTGAGCTGGAAATAGCGCATTGACAATGTAGCACTAAAAATAAGTAGAATTATTGGAGTTATTGCCCGTCTTAGGCACCTCGTCCCTTATCAGTACCACTCTATTAAGTATTTACCGGAACTTTGATACTACCCTATCTGTCTTATGGTTTGGCTGCTGCCAAATCCCGTCTACAAAAAATCCTCGTGCTACAAAAACGTGTCCTTCGGTTGATGTATTTCTCCTCAAAAATCGATCTTCCTTTTAAATATATTATACGTTGAAACAGTTTCCTCAATAATGTTCGACGTCTCATGTTTAACTGTTCCCACTAACATTAGTAATCTCTTCATCAAAGCCGGCTAATCAAAAGCATACTCATGAAACAGATTCTCTTCTTCCGACAATTTTTATATTAACCCATCGAGACTGAATCAAAACCAAGGATCTTTTGCTAGGTTCGGTGCTAAGCTTTGGAATTCCATTTGCGATGAACTTTGTCAACTCCCCAAGAAAGCTTTCAAAAAACATATCAATGACATGTTATTCTCGTTATTAGATCAGCCTGAGGACGATCGTAAATGGAACGGAGACACAGTTTAATTTATAAAGTCGATACTGAAAATCTTATTTAGTTTAGTTTCAAGAAAAATTTAGTTTAGTTTTACAATTAGTTTAGTTTTACAATTCGCTTGTTACAAGTGGTTGATTTTGTAAATGTTATTTATTTACCTAATTTATCACTGACTGCTGTACCCCTTATCTCCGCCCGCCTCGACTAGCACCTGCTATTTGCTGGCGGAAATGGACCTTATGTAAATAACTGTTGTTAATAATAATAAAGCGTGTGAAAGTGTTCACCTTTCAGATATCTTATGTTTTCCAAATTTTTTTTTGACATTCTTTATTTAATATACAATCCTGCTTAACATACAACCTTAATTGTAAATAATTATTCAAATACTGAGAAAAAAAGAAAGAAGAAAGCCCAGGGAGAGCTTGACAGAGTATTAGTGTACAGTTTTTGTATAACAATACTTCTACATAAGTTTCACTAGTAAGTTTCACAAGGCACAATAAATTATAAAGGTTGTACAAAGGGTTTTTCTTTTCTCTTTTTTTTTTGCGTGTGTGTACTTGTGAAATTACTTACAAGATAATATTCCATAATTAACTAAAAAAATAAAGAATTAGTTATTGGTTATAGCCACTTTAAAGCAACTCTTCATAGTTTTTCCATTTATTGCGAAAAGAAACAATTCTATTTGATTTAAATGCAAGATATTTTTCAGTTTCGTATTTATTTTCAAGAATTTTCTTAAAGTTGCTTCCAGACAGTTTAATCTCTTTGCGCCTACAACTCCATAAATAGGTTTTTCCTAAAATTATTACATAATTAACTAGATCCATTCCCTCCTTCAAGATTCCTATGATAACGTCACGCAGTAAGAGACAACAGCAACTACTTATGTTCTTTAGAATGTTCGCAACAACGTCCATCCAAAAAGAGTGTGAAAAGGGACAACTAAACAATATATGGTTTCTAGTTTCAGTGGTATCTTGACAAAAGGAACAGTTAGGGCTTGGAATGTAGCCTATTTTAAAAAGGATGTCATTGGTAAAAAGAATAGAATTCAATACTTTATATTGAAAAGATCGTAAGTAGGGTTCACTGGAAACTCTTATGGGCAGCAAAAATGCTTCAGTGATATAATTATCTTCTAAATCAAATTCTTCCCCTAACTTGGCCCATTTCTTAGGCTCTTCATACTTGAGCTTTATTAACAATCGATAGTAGTCACGACATTTAAAATTTTCCCAATCAAGAACGACATTGAAAGTAGGTGGACGTGTTTGTCGATTCAGAGGAACAGACTGTCTTAATCCTGTCCACGTCAAAAAATTGGAGTTTAAAAGCTTTTCTCCTCTGACAGCATCAAAAGAGTCAATATTTGTCTTTTCATACAATAAGTCTTCGGTATACTTTATACCCTTTGAAAAAAGGTGTTTATAAAACACGCTTTTACCGTCTATCTTAATTTCTCTATTGTTCCAAACGATATATTTATATTCACCATCACAATCAGCAACATCTCGTAATTCTGACCACCATAATAAGAGTTCATAATAAAAATCGGGTAAGGTATTTAATTTATCAACGTCATAGTTACAGTAAAGTAAAAACAATCCTCCGTGACTACTTAAGATATTGCTTAGATAAAGTTTCCAGAAGCAATTATAACCATCATCTACAATCTTTTTTAACCAACTTAACCTTAGGGCTTTTATCATGTTTTCATAATCAACCATTCTGATACCACCAGAATCTAGGGCGCGCAAGTAGAACGTCAAGTGACTTTATCTTTTCCATTCCATAAGAATTGAAACACCAAAGTATTAAGCTCTTTTATAACTTCGGGCGAAGTAGGTAGCACAGAGCTAGGGTAGATCATTTTTGAAAGCAAAAAGGCCTTGATAATAGTAACTTTACCATGGATGGACAGCCCTCTGACTTTCCAAAGGTTAATCGTATTCCTAATTTTCTTCAGTCTTTGTTTAAAATTTTCTCGACTAATAGCTTGACGTCATACGTTATATGTATTCCTAAGAATTTAACACATGTTTGCCATTTAACTCCAAGTGGTTGATCTTCACAGCTCCTAAGAGAACCAATCCACATTGCTTCAGTCTTTTTAACATTCAGTTTTAAACCAGAGGCTTTCTCAAAATCTTCAAGTAAGCTAAAAAGGGCATTAGCAGAGTTCAAGTTCGATAAAATAGCTGTCGTATCATCCGCAAACTGCAACAGTTTAGTCTCTAAGCCATTGATTTTGATCCCTTTGATACTCTCTCTATTTCTTATGGAGATAGCCAAAATTTCAACCGCTGTTACGAACAGGTAAGAAGAGAGAGGGTCTCCTAGTCTCACTCCACGCTCTATTCTGAAGTAATGGGAACACAGACCATTATTCATAACACAACTTTGAATATTCTTGTAGAAAATATTCACCCATTGCATAAAGTCCGGTCCAAAATTGAATAGTTCGAGACATTTATTAAGAAACTCCCATTCTAAGCTGTCAAAAGCTTTCTCAAAGTCAATAAAAAATAAAATACCAGGTTCGTTTTTGTCTTTTGTATATTCCATTATGTCAAGGATTGAGCGAATATTATCACAAATATTTCTACCCGGAATGTATCCTGATTGATTTTCGTGGATTAAATCTGGCAGAACACGCTTCAGTCTTCCCGCAATGACTTTAGAGGCTATTTTTGCATCAACATTTAGAAGAGAAATTGGTCGCCAGTTTTTAAGGTCGCAGCGGTCTTGATCCTTTTCCTCAATAAGCGTAATAACAGCCTGTCTCTGTGATGGACTCATTTCTCCTTTTATAAAAGACTCATTGAAACATTCTACTAAAAGTTTTCCGACTGAGTCTCAAAAAGTTCGATAAAATTCTACTGGTAATCCATCATTCCCAGGGGCCTTATTTAATGTAAAAGAATTTAATACCTTTGAGCATTCTTCTAAGGTGATGAATCCTTCGCCAAACTGTTTACATTCTTCGGAAAGCCTTGTTCGTTTCCCCGTGTTCATGCCAGCGTGCTCGGGATCTTACAATTATACCTTCAACTTTTACTTCGTACAGTTTCTCCATCTTTTCTTTCAAGATACTTAGAGCAACCAAATTTTCTTCAGATGGGTCATTTTGAAAAGCTAAATGCGCTGTTTCTGTCTTCGTTAATTGTTGCTTTTTCTCTCGTCTTTGTTTGCATTTATTCATGGAATATTTTCTCGAATGCTTCTTAATATTATACTTAACCCAGTCCCATACTGAACGCGGATCAGACAGGTCTACCCTACCTTCTTGTATCCACGTGGGAATCAAACGATTTATTTCGTCAACATACAAATAATCTCTTAATAAAGAACAATTTAATTTCCAAAGTCCAGGGCCCTTGACAGTATCGCCGACATCTTTAAATTCTATAATAATTGCGGAGTGGTCAGTTTTTATTGAGGATATGATATCAATATCACATACGTTATCTGATAAATAAACCAGTAATCCAATCTAGACAAAACTAGAGGTTGTGATTGACTCCAAGTATAACTCCGCTTTGTGGGATTTTTGATACGCCAAATATCATGCAAGTCAAGTTCCCATTGTAAATGTTCTATGGCATTGATTACACACTGTCTGGGGACAAGAATCCCACCTTTTTTGTCAACAATAGGGTTTAACGGACAGTTGAAGTCCCCACCCATTATGATGTTTTCAGTTTCGAAATCATTTGTCTTTATACTTTGGAGAACCGAATAATAAAAATCAACTAATCTATTATCTTGATTAGGACCATATATGTTAACTAAAATAGCCCGTTCACCTTTCAAGAGTACCTTGAGCATAATATATCTACCATTTACGTCCGTGACTATTTCTTCAACTGTGCAATCAAAATTATTCCTTATTAGTATCGCTACCCCGCGAGAGCTACTAGCCCCATGCGAACAATAGAAGCATTCCCTTTTCCAGAATAACTCATTATCCTTTGTGGAATGTGTTTCCTGCAGAAAAATGACATCCGCTTTTTGTTTTTTACACCAAGTAAAAATTGTCCTTCTTTTACCGAAGTTGCTGATGTCTCTTACATTTAAAGAGAGAAATTTACCAACTACCATGTGACAGGATAAACTACAAACAAAGAAAAATAAACTTAAGACTACAAGGAGGGACGGATCGAGAGTAAATATTGTATGCACGAAGTAAAGATATGTTAATAGTTGTAGGCTTACAATTAAAACTTTTGTTGTCAAACCAAACCGAAAAATTAAGTACACACAGAATTAATCTTAAAACAAAAGCGAATACTAAGAAATAGAGTAACAAAACTTTTCTAGAGCTTACAAAGTTCGCTCCGGTGCCTTTTGGCACAGGCCGTCTGAACACAAGCGAATTCATCGCCAGGTATTAATTGTAAAGAGCGTTGCCGTTGTTGTGCTCCGAAGTAAGCAAATTTAATAAGTTATTCAACAGGTACTGCCTTACCGTCTATGAAAAGCTTTCCTCTTGTAAATCACACCTTCTTGCTGTTGTCGAAAGCCTCTTTCATGATTGGGAGTGCTTTTTTTCGGGTTTCGAAGTCATAAGGAGTGAAATCTTCCACAAATCGAATTCCGTTCAATGCTTTTTTATTTTCAGGCCTCTTAGCGACACGAAGAAATTCTCTCTTGAAAGGTCTGCTATCATCATATATCCTTTTCGTGCCTCGTGGCACATAGGGCCTTCACAGAGCTTCTCCGCTCCTCTCTATTGGTTGCTGCGGTCCGCACCTCCTCCCACGATCTCCAACCTGCTTCTTGCCTTTCTTTCTCCACTGTCCGTCTCCAGGTGGTTTTTGGTCTTCCCCTTCTCCTTTTACCTTCTGGTGCCCAGCTCATGGCAACATTGCAATCATCATTGCGATCTTTCCTAAGAATATGGCCAATCATTTTCCATCTTCGAGACATCACTTCCACACTCAGTGGCTTCATGCTTGCTCTTTCCAGTAGCTCTTTGGTACTGACATGGTCTTGCCATCGGATTCGGAAGATCTTACGTAGGCATCTATTATGGAACACATTCACTGCTTTATCATCTCCTTTGTTCATCTTCCATGTCTCAGATCCATAGAGTAACACTGGCACTACTAGTGTTTTATACAGCCTCAGTTTTGTTTTCCTCGAGATGTTATTAGAGATCCAGATCTTCTTTAGTTTGTTAAAGGCACCTCTGGCTTTCGATAACCTGTTCTTCAAGTCCTTCATACCACCTCCCTCTTTACAAACTTTCGCCCCCAAGTACACAAACTCTTCGACATCTTCAATATCCTGCCCATTTATTATGATGTTTTCTTGGTTCCTTGCATTGATCCTCATCGTTTTTGTCTTTTCTCCGTTGATTTTGAGTCCCACTCGTCTGGCCTCTTCGTCCAGCCTTGTCGTTTTATCCTGAATCTGCTGCTTGGTAGATGAAAGCAGAGCTATATCGTCCGCAAAGTCCAAGTCGTCCAGTTTTGAAGTAAACTTCCACCTAATACCGTTTTCACCACTGCCAACCGCTCTTCGCATTACCCAATCCATAACAATCAAGAACAAGAATCCCGACATATTGCATCCTTGTTTTACCCCAGTTTTTATGTCAAACCACTCACATGTTTCCCCCTGATCTTCTACAGCACACTTGAAGTCGTCATAAAATACTCTTACCATTTTCACGATCTTCTCCGGGATTCCATACTTAGCCATTATTACCCACAGGCTTTCTCGGTGGATAGAATCAAAAGCCTTCTCAAAGTCTACGAAGTTCAGGTACAGGGTTGCCTGCCATTCGCTGACTTGCTCAATAATGTTCCGCAGGATGAAGATCTGGTCTGTTGTACCCCTCCCCTTTCTATAACCTGCCTGTTCCTTCCTCAGCCTTCTATCCACTCCATTTCTCACTCGCTCTATGATGATTCTACCGAGTACCTTCCCCACAACGGACAGTAAGGTTGTTCCTCTCGAATTTTTGCATTCTTTGAGATTCCCTTTCTTCGGCAACTTGATAATTAGCCCTTGCTTCCAGGGTTGGGGGATCTTCTCAGACGTCCATACTTTTCCTAACAACTGATGGATTTTTGTTGCTGAAAACTCTATGTTTGCTTTCAATAGTTCGGCCGTGATAGAGTCAGTTCCTGGCGCTTTCCCATTCTTCAATCTTTTTATAGCTTGTTTGACTTCACCTAAAGTTGGTTCACTGATTGAGATCTCTTCAATGACGTCATTTAGTTCTAATTCATATACCTCATCACTTAAGACTGGGTTTTCTGGTTGGTCTCTATTGAGTACTTCTTTAACGTGCTCCGTCCATCGTGCCTGTACTTCGCCTTTTTTATTGAGAAGGTTTCCATTTTTATCAAACACTGCTGTGCTTTGCTTAGGTTTTTCATTGCATAATATCTTGGTGAGCCCGTATAGTGTCTTCATGTGTTGGTTTCCTGCAGCCTCCTCCGCCTCACAAGTGATCTTCTCCATCCATTTCTTTCTGTCTGTCTTTATGCTTCTCTTCACTTCCCTGTTCTTTTCTGCATACTTGGCCCTAAGCTGCTTCTTGACCCTTTCTGACCGTGTTCCCAGGATCTTCCTATTAATTTCCTCTCTTTGGTTTATGAGGCTCCATGACTCCTCACTTATCCACGGCTTCTTCTTCTTCCGAGGTCTACCTAAGACTGATTCCGCCACCTCTGTATATGCCTTCTTCATCACCTCAAAGTCTTGTTCCACTTCTTCGCTTTCTTCAACTGCTGTTTCCTCGTTCTCCAGGACTTGGTACCTATTTTGCAAGGCAACGTTAAACCGCCGTAACACCTCTTCATTCCTCAACCTTGCTGTATCGTATTTGACTCTACATCTTTTCTTCCCTGCTGTTTGTTTACTCAATCTCAACTTGACTACTGTACATACAAGATGGTGGTCGCTTCCGATATCTGCAGACCTGTATACTCTCGTATCTTTCACCGAATTCCTAAATCGCCTGCTGATTAATACATGGTCTATCTGGTTCATGGTATTCCCATCGGGGGAAACCCACGTTACTTTGTGGATGGTCTTATGAGGAAACAATGTCCCTGTTATAACTAGTTCATTCATATCACACATATCGCAAAGCCTTTCTCCATTATCATTTCTTTGCCCCAGTCCATGTTTACCCATCACACTTTCATACGCCCAGTTGTCGTTTCCAACCTTAGCATTCATGTCCCCCGTGACAATTAACATATCATGCTCATTGACACTGTCTAGCACATCCTGTAGCCTCCCATAGAACTCATCTTTTATCTGCTCATCTGTATCTTCAGTGGGTGCATATACATGTATGATCGTAAGTTTTATGTATTTGGAATAAAATCTGGCTTGAATAACCCTTTCGCTGATCGGAGTCCATTCCATCAGAGATTGTGCTGCATGTTTTGACATCAGTATGCCGACTCCCTCTCTATGGTTGTCATCATCTCTTCCGGAGTAAATGATGGTTTCACCCTCTGCAAGTCGCATTGTTCCTTGTCCTGTCCAGTGTGTTTCACTGATGCCCATTACGTCTATACCTCTCTTTGTCATTTCTCTCGCCGCCTGTGCAATGTTGCCACTCCTGTAAAGCGTCCTTACGTTCCAGTTGCCTATCTTCATGGTGTATTTAGGGTGTATCAGTGGCTTGATCAGCCCGGAGGCGTCCTGCTGGCTTTTGCTCCCGTGCGTCATTAACTCTCTCCGATGAGGTACTGCCACAGTTCCCCTTTGAAATAGTGAATTCACTCCGCTTCTGGTTTCTGTAATAATTGTTTTTTTTACGGGAGAGGGTTATCAGCCCTCTGCCCAACCCACAACCTGGAGGGCCAGTGGGATCACTCTTTGTCTGGCCCCTACCCTTTGACCTGTTTGGCATGGGTGTCCCTGCCAGGAGTACAAGACTCCAGCCAACATAGCTCTAGGGGTCACTGGAGCACGCAAGCCGCCTCACCACGACAAGGTGGCGATCCCAATCAAGGCGGGAAAGGTCTGCTATAGAGTTTAGCAATGATTTGTCTCGGTTTGCCATCTTGTTTCTTGCCGGTACTGTGTACGTTTTCTATTTCGCCGATGTCATCTTGGAACCCAAGAAGAGTAAAGTAATTCTGTATTATCGTAAAGCAATTTTCGCCATCCTCTTCAGCCACACCCAGCACCCGAATATCAAAATCTCGTGAATATCTTTCCAAGCGTTCTACTCTTTTCTTCAACTTCATGCTACATTCTTGAAGAGACTTCTCTGTTTCATTTAGCGTTGTATTCAAGCCGCCAACATCTTCTTCGAGCTTCTCTACTTTCGGCTTCAACTGGTCGATTTCATCAATTTTTGAAAAGACGTTTTCAATCTTCGCAAGTCGGGCATCGATGGTGTTTTTAAAAGTTGCGAGTTCGTCACTAATTATTTGCATTTGTTTTGTAAGGTCACTTCGAAGGGATTTGAGCTCTTCAAGAATGGCGTCGTTCATGGTCGACTCTTCCTTCGTTACCTTTGACTTTTCTTTTGGTTTCCGCTCAACAATTCCTGCTTTGCCTGTTCTTTTTCCTGATCTAAGTCGTACACCAGACATACAGCACGAGTGGTAACGAGTAAGGCTAATTCTAAGTCGAAAATACGTTTGCTCGGCACGGAGCTCACAAGACACGTCTTTACTACATAGTGTCCAGTCCCAGTCCATGTTTTCCAAATTTTTGCACGAACAAAGAAATATAATTTCTTATTCTTTTGGCTTTTCGGCTCATGGCAGCTGAAGACACCTACTTTTCGCGGAACAATATTGTTTAACTTTAGGAAAGACCAGTTAAATTTAACGTTCAACATAAATGGAGTTGCTTTGTCAGTAAACCATAACCAGTAATGGATGACTTGATCCTGAGCTTTGAGAACGACAACTCTTGACCCGAATAAAACAAGTTGGACACCTATCCTTGTATTCCTAAAATCTGTCCCGTAACACATGCTATACTTCAACTGAACTGCCCCCAGTTCCCACTGCTCTGATACGTCAGAAATATTTCATTTCACTCAAACGCCAGAATTTCCATATATAATGGGGCGTAGGGAACAGGCGGGTCAGGTTTGATATTTCAGTGACTAACCAATATTTACACTGGTAATAAATGAATTATGAGCATTAATTGAACGCCAGAAAAAATCCCGAACAAATTAAGTATTGTTCAACTCCAAAACATGTAGCTAGAGCTAAGACTGACTCAGAGGCTAACACAAAACAGCCTTCTCCATGGCCTCAGTTGTGGGATCGACTCGGTTGACCTTTCTAATTCTCGATGTGTTGTTAGGAGTTGTATTTGTGGTGACAAACAGACTTCTCAGGAAGCGCTTTCGAAAGTCAATTCGGTAATTAAACGTTTACGAACAGGCATGATTTTCTTTTCTCCTTTGTTGAATCCCACTAGACAGGGTCATTTTCTAATTCTCTTACTGTACGTTTATTTTCGCTTTCCTGAGAGTAAAACTATGAGCGTTATATAGCTTAAAAATGCCTTAATACATGTTTTGTTTAAACTATTCACTTATGCCACTTCTCCACGTTTTTTTAATGATGAAGAATTCGCGCTTTTTCGTGTCATTTGACAAAAGCTAACAAACCGTCTACGTCGATTTTTAGAAACAACTACAAGAAAAAAATTTACTTAGTTCGTTTATTAAAGTGTTTTCATTAAACAATTCTTGGATGTTGTTTTCGTTTCAGACCATGTTTTAGTTGATCATGTCATGGGTGCAGTTGTAGTTTCCGACGAGTTTGAATGCCAACTAAAATGCCTTGGAAATGACTCCTGCAAGTCATTTAATGTTCATCCTGGCGCTGACAGTGGAAGACACATTTGTGAACTGAACAGCAAAACACGGCACATCAAACCGCGTGATTTTCGAAGGAAGAAAAGATCTAGCTATTATGGCGCAGTTAAGGTAAGTTGAATGTTTATTCATCGAATTTTCGCGTAGACAGAAGTTCAAAGCAAATCGGAGTTTTTATTTTCGTCAGTATTGGAAAATGGGGTGATATAATTGTTCAGATAAATAGTTTGTTGGCTGTTTAGAACAGCTGACAGTTAATTACACGTTCGTTCGATTCCTTTTTTTATCGTCATCTATAATTGCGACTCTAAATGCAGGCGAAGAGCAATGACTAGGAATGATCATTATTCTCTTAATATATAAATTTAGGCAAGCCTAAAAGCGTAGCTCCACAATTACTTTTTTAATAGCATTATATAAGTCTCCCTTTCCTATGAAAATAACAACCTTACAAAATTCTTCATCCTTTCTTTAGTTATATTTATTTTTAGTGCATTGGCAGCAAACTGCTTATCAACAATAAGAATTACAATCTTTATAACACTGAGGGCAGAATTCCAGAATGCTGATTAATTGAGACAGAGGGCACTGAGGGCAAAATTAATGGATGCTAATTAATCGAGACAGAGCGTATTTTACTCTCACGTACTCGATGGTCGTCTTCCTATCATCACTTCATCTTTGTGCGGAATTCTCTTAGAAGAGCAAAGTTCGAGAGCAGCGTCGTGTCCCAAAAGAATCATTTAAAATTTATAACTCAGTCAATGTTGCTCCTACTGAAATCTAAATAAACGTCAACAAAAAGGGAACCCGGGGAAACCACTCTTTGTTTCTTGACAGGGATCTTTAAGAGCTTAATTAAAAGTTGTGTGTGTTTACAACTGCATGAGAACCGTGCGGTGCGAACGAAATTGCCCCGAAACAAAATGTTTAAAAATTATTTTCTCCAGGAATATTTTTCCTATCGAAACGATTGAAGAATATTTGCAAAGCAAAATAGCTATTTGTGAAGCTGACTAAAAATATATTTTGGTTTTGCTTTGAATCGTTAAAGATGCAAGATACTCAGTTATGTAAGACTTTCTTCCAGTTGATCTTAAAGGGAAAAGGAAAAACCTATTTTGATTTTGCATTGTGGAAAGAACATTACGACGAAACAGACACACATTACCATCTTCTGTTCGCGTGCGTTCAAGCAGTGGAATTTTGAATTTATTTCTTTGTTTTTGTTATTGTTGCTGTGCTTTGTTTGGTTTATATAGCTGTCTTAAAGTTCAATTTTATCCCTGGTTCAGTTTTATATTTCCTTCTTTTAGATATGTGAATGCATGGTAATAGGAAGAATACAAGTGAACTGGAGATACAATTGATTCTCAACATAACATTGAACTCTTTTCTTATAACGTTTGTAATTAATTTTCATGACGTCGTTTGCCTTATAATGTTTTGGGTAAAATTCAATTTAAACAACACTAATCAGTCTGGAAACCTTTTTTTTTTTTACACTCATCCTAGGATCAATTCATGATTTTAAAAATGCTTCCTGTTTCTACGATATCTTTTGACATTTTATACTTTGAAGGATGTTTAAGGTACCTGCCATAGCCCCACGGAAGCGTTAGAGAGAGAGAGAGAGAGAGAGAGAGAGAGAGAGAGAGAGAGAGAGAGAGAGAGAGAGAGAGAGAGAGAGAGAGAGAGAGAGAGAGAGAGAGAGAGAGAGAGAGAGAGAGAGAGAGAGAGAGAGAGAGAGAGAGAGAGAGAGAGAGAGAGAGAGAGAGAGAGAGAGAGAGAGAGAGAGAGAGAGAGAGAGAGAGAGAGAGAGAGAAAAATTCACCGTCGTTTGCTCATGTTCTCCACAAAACCTTGAATTAGGTCATTTCATGTTGTTGTTTTGTGAAGGACGGCAAAGAAATGTACCGAAAATTTAAAATGAATGTGCAGAGCGATTGGTTTTGTTCATTGTCCATTTAGCAGCGTTGTCGCTGCCGCCGTGGTTTTTTAAGAGCGTCTGCCTGAGAGAGTGGGGCAGGCTTGGAAATAAGGGTCGGCCGAATTTTGCTCAAAATTAGCACCCAAAGTTAACGTGAGGACTTGTGCAATATACCATAGTTTCAGCTTCATTGACCTTATTTGGGCTGAGTTCTTGGTAACGGCCTTTTTGAGGGTCCCCTGAGGCTGATTTTCAGCTTAATTTTGATCACTTCTCTTACTTCGCTTACAATGCTAGAAAATAATTCAGTCAAACCAAGAGTCATTTATTGCTAGCTCAACTCTTGTACTTGCTTTAGCAAAACTTATGACCCACAGGAATGTTTCTGTTGCACACGTCAATAATTTAAAGTTGTGGCTCTTATCGGCATATAATGACAAACCGGAAATACCCCAACTTTAAGCCCAATTACCTTTGATGCCCACTTTTGAAGTAAGATTATTCAGTCCAACATAATCATGAGGTGTATCCCTAACTATATGACAATCAAGAGGAAAATACTAAGGTTAATCTTTTTTCACTTTACAGCTAAGCTTAGAAGATACTGATGAAGCCACTTCCGGTGACATTCCTCTTTGCGTACCACTAGACGGATGGTCAACACACTATGTACCAGTAGATACAAAATGACCTAGCATTATCTAAGTTTATTGCAATTAAATTCAAGGCCACCAACTAACATTTGCATTCAAATTTTAAGAAGCAAGGTCTGTTTTAAGATATTCTTAAAAGAAACGTAACTGCATTGCGTACGGAACGAAACCATAAATTCCATTCTCTTTCCAAGCCTGCCCCACTCTCTCAGGCAGACGCTCTTAACAGGGTTCCCTGACATATTTGGCGCTCGGACTGATAAAAATTTTTGAAAAATCATAACTCAGTCAATATTGCTCCTACTTAAATAATTCTGGCTTTACAAAAACTTTAAGACCGGAAAAAATAACTCTTGGTTGTGGCCCGAAATTATTTGAGCGCTTAAAACTTGTGCGTATTTATACAGTCCAACAGTCCAAGTACATGGGAGCAGAGCGGTGCAAATGTATTGCATGTACACGGCTCCAAAACAAACTATACAAAAACAAAATTTATCTACGAATACTGGTAATATGGGAACGATTGAAGCAGAGCTTTTAAACTTGTTGTTGTTTACAAACACATGAGAGACGTGCAGTGCGAATGACAAAACACGGCCACGAAACAAAATGATCAAAAATTAATTTCTACCAGAATATCGGTGATATCGAGAATTAAACGATTAAAGTATCTGTGTAAAGCTTGAAACACGTAACGTAAAGAAAAATTATCGATTGTTGCCTAGGAGAAAGCATTTTCGTGTACAAATGATCTGTAAACGGCCGTCGAATTACACGTAAACATAGCAAGATTTTTTGCGAGAGCAAGTTAGCGGGGAAAAATGTTTGGAAATTCAAATCTGTGTCAATTCTACTCCTATAGTAATAATTCTAGTCTCTAAATAAACGTCTAGAAAAGGCAAATACAGAAAAATACTCTTTGGTGTTTGGTAGGATTTTTTCAGAGCTTTGAAACTTGTGGGTGTATAGAAACACACGAGAGCCGTGCGGTGCGAATGAAAGAAACACGGCCACGAAATAAAATTTTCAAAAATTAACTTCTCCTCGAATGTAGGTGGTATCGAAAGCGATTAAAGTGTCTGTGTAAAGCTATTTTTAAGTTCTGAAAGTTACCGTAACTGATCACGAACGCGTTATATTGGCAAATGTGAGGCTTCTCTAAACTTACTTTTACGGCCGGCCTGCTCTTGTCATCCATCGCTGTCTTTCACGTTGAACTTGCTTAATCGTCTCCACTTTTTTGCTTTCTTTCTCTCCCTCTTTTCTCTTCAATTCTTTCCACGTTTGTCGACATATCCAACGAATACATATAAATTGACTTCGTATTTATGTTCTTTAGCATCTTTGTTGTTTTCCTTAAACGCAGCTAACCATGCAACTTCCCGCCGAACAAACACGGGTGCATTAGCATCGTGGGATTGCGTATGGACATACGTACGGATGGACGGACTGAAGTGACATCATAACCAAACCAAAATTTCTCGCATTCACGGGTTACCCAATTCTCTCTCCTTCGGCACCCGGAGCCCCGCTATAATTTAATTAATTTTTTTAAAATTATTCATGTTAATTTTTTTTTACCCTTTTGGGTGTTTATGGAATGTTTTATTGAATGTGCCCAAGAGTTGCTCGTGCCGTACAACTAAATGCATGAACCAATTTTCTTTTACAACATTTCCAGTGAAAACAACAACACAGTGAAAGCCCGGGAAAGGGAAATAGCACTACTACTACTGCTACTACTACTACTACTACTACTACTACTACTACTACTACTACTACTACTACTACTACTACTAGTTCTCGATACGAATCTGTGTTTGGATGGCACACCCGAACTTTGAAAAAAAGTAGATTCCTTTCTGTCCCAAAACCCGCTGTAACAAAAGGGGTAAGGTGTTAGTTTCGCCATTTTCTCGGCCGAACATGTTTTGCAAAGTAAGAAACAGGTAAGGTTTGCTTAGGCCATCAGCACGCTTACGGGTATACTAAATTTTTCAAGTTATAACCTATCAATGAAACACATCACGTGGTACAAAATCAAACGGCAGTTACCAGACGATGTCTTCCGGGGCCGATTTTTTCGGCAAGAAAAGATAAACAAAGAACTTCAAAGTTTTAGGTCTTAACTGTTCAAATCTAATCATAGTGTGTGGATTTGATTGTGAATTTCGTTGTTATTTTGCATTGCTGCAATAAATCGCCGTTAATCGTCAACTTTGGTTTTCCGTGTTACTTTGCATGCTACCCTCGAAACGACCTGTAAAATAGTCCCTACACTTTGCCGCGACAAATCTTGGAGATCGTTTTCTCGTTCACAGTTTGGTGCTAGTCGCTGCAAGCGTTACGCGGACAATCATTCAGCCTTGGATAGTATCTTCCGATACTCCCCAGCCTCTTGAAGGAGTTTATTTACTAAGTATTTATCATTTCCTTTGCGTAACTTAGGCTTCCGGCGTCGTTGTGTCTCATGACATGAAAAAACAAAGAAGGAGTGGCGAATGTTACCCAGGATACAAAGGAAAACATTGCAAAGCTCGTGTTTGTGAGTAACGTTTTTAAATTGGGATTGTTTTTATTCTGCGTTAACCGTTTAAGCCTCCGTAACAATTGTAAATCTGAAATAAATGAGATGGTATATTTAAAGCCTGGTGAATGAATAACACATCATTCTCAATGTAAATCTGTTTTGGAAAAGCACTTACAAGAGTATTTAATTTTCTTTGTAGCAAAGCCCCATTCTTGCAAAGACATTCGGGATTTTGGATACTCTAAAGGAGACGGGATGTACTGGATCGAGCCTGACAAGAGTGGAAACCCTTTAAAAGGTTATTGTGACATGACGACTGACGGAGGTAAGGTTTCGACTGTTACAAGAGGAATTGGAAAGACGTCTACCTATCTCCTTTGTTCCTTCGTTCCTTCATTCATTCCTTCCTTCCCCCTTCCTCCACCCCTCTCTTCCTCCATTCCTTCCTTCCTTCCTTCCTTCCTTCCTTCCTTCCTTCCTTCCTTCCTTCCTTCCTTCCTTCCTTCCTTCCTACCTTCCTCCATTACTCCCTCCATCCATTCCTCCCTTCCTCCATTCCTTCCTTCCTTCCTTCCTTCCTTCCTTCCTTCCTTCCTTCCTTCCTTCCTTCCTTCCTTCCTTCCTTCCTTCCTTCCTTCCTTCCTTCCGTCCGTCCGTCCGTCCTTCCTTGCTTCCTTCCTTCTGCTTCCCTCCCTCCCTCACTTCATTAACACGTTGACCGAGTAATTGACAATGATTGGTCGGCTGATCAATCAATCCATCGATTGGTGGCATAGACAGATCTAATCTTTTTGGTTAAATTCTAGCCGGTGAAAACGTTTCATGCATGAAAAAAACGTCAGTACAGTAGTCATCTGTCACGTTCCACTAAACTCTGTGATCGGTGCTTCTCAAAGAGTGTTCAACCCATTTTTTTGGGACATGTAGTTTTCCACGCATATCCTCTTTCTATCCTCCTTCCTCCATTACTCCCTCCATCCATTCCTCCCTTCCTTCCTTCCTTCCTTCCTTCCTTCCTTCCTTCCTTCCTTCCTTCCTTCCTTCCTTCCTTCCTTCCTTCCTTCCTTCCTTCCTTCCTTCCTTCCTTCTGTGACACGGGTTTTTTTCATGAACTTCGAAATACAGCAGAACCTAATACAAAATTACATAAATTAATCTTCAGAAAATACATGAAATTAAATGCAAGGTTTGTACACAATGCTAGTGACTAAAACTAGAAGCAGGAGACACGAAGGCTGCTCTGGATCCAATAATATACTAAAGATAGACAAAATGTCATGATACAAGAACCTTGTATAGTCATGAAGACAGAAACCGAATGCACAAAATGAAGCAATAAAGCAACAAAATAAGCTCACCCTGACGGCGGAACATCTTAGAGACACTAAAAGAAATACAAACTATGTAAGCTTATGGAAATTACAAATTAATTACATACGAAATCACAAAAGGAAACGATGACAAAAGGCTAAACTGAGGCGAAACGCTACAGTCACATGGCGCGAGTTCACGGCCACAGATGAACAAAACTGTACGAAATGGAACTAAAAATACTAAGAATGGCCACAAAAACCTATGCAAAAGAAAGTATAATATCTAAACTAAATGATTATGGACGGATAACGAAATGATGGGTGCGACTTACCGATTAAAATACAAAAATACGACGAAAACAATGAAGACTAGTGAGTACAATCTTCTCCATGCAAACGACACAAAACAACGGTGTGCGCATGCGCGGTCGTGTTGGCCCACAGGGTACCCATGCCTGAATGAGTCCTACCTACCTACCTACCTTCCTTCCTTCCTTTATCTTTGCCGCTATTAAAAAGTGAAACCATTTACTCATTGTTTCTGAGGTGTTTATAGAGCACCGTAGTAAATAGGAACTATTCCACCGGGATGACGCGCAATTCTTCAGAAACAGACCTTCAAGATGATTTAAATTTTAGTTTAAGTTTAAGGGCAAGAATTCATCTCCAAAGTACATTAATCTTAGGTTTATATTCATACAGCACCAATAATCGAGGCTTTATAATGACTGATTTCAGGGGGGTGGCTTCTCATCTCCAACATCGTACTGCAGAGCTCCACTCCTCCATCTGAGCTACCTGTTAAGACTTCCTACCGCGGGATAAGCAGTGATCAGATGGTTCTCACCAAAACCGCCATGAAAGAGCTGATAACACACATGTCATTTACTCAGATCAGATTCCACTGCAGTAAACAGCTGGAGCGTATGTTCCACGTGACTACAGCTGCTAACAGGTCTGGTGAAGCTGTAGTCCAGTGTTTCAGCAGTCAGACGAATGTCATGCCCGCCTCGTGTGGATCATTTCTGAGAATGCAAAACGACAATTCCAAGTTAGCTGGAGTCTGCAAAAAATGGGGCTGGGAAAGTGGTGCGTATAGGGTTGGTAAATGGGGTCATAGCAAGGATGAGGAGAGGCTGTACGTGTACCCTGCTTATGCGGTTGGCTTATATCATTGGAGGCTTACTTCCACTGGTATTGTTCTCTGCGATGATAATAAGAAGACAGCTACTGCGTCGACTGGTGATTTCTGGAAAGTGTTTGTTCGCTAAAACCTGATGATCGACCTAACGTACTGAAACAGGATATAAGATACGTACTTATGAACACGATAGTCAGGTGCTGTTACCATGTTGAAATGTTCGTATCTTTTGCATCCAGCTTTGCACAAGGATTTAGCTTTTTATTGTTGCTTAGCGTAACATTTCATTTTTAAGGGAATTGTTTACCGTATTTACATTTATGCACATTCACCCGTGGAAGGGATACTGTCAATTAAGTGCTCCATTTTTATGCTTTCTGCTATTTGCTAACACAATAATCCTATAAAAGCCAACAGTACTTGTCCTCGTGGCACCACAAACTTCATTATGTTAACCGCTTTGCGGATTGTTGACTTACTTTAAAGCTACTGCAGTTTTATATATACAAAAACCGATCATGATTCTAAACTTAAAACTTACACGAACTTTTCCAAACGCCGTCATTTCCCGTTCGAAACAGTACTATTTTGACTCCAAAAGTGTGGCTGCCAAGCGCGGCCAAAACATAACGTGATAAGCGTATGTGACGTCACTTTATTTGATAACAAAACAAAAATGGTGGCGGAGTAAAGCCACTTCACAGAGCATGCAGTCGTTCTTTTGGAGGTGGAGCGCCTAATAAGTACTGATTTTTTACAAGAGATGTGGAGGAAAAATACCTAAACTTCTTCTGAACCAGCAGTTTGGGACAAAAGCATCAAAGTGATTGTAGTTAAAGCGATTCAAGGTCTGCTAGTCTGCTACTCGGTGTTTTTCGGCTTGAAGCTTTTTCTGTAGCTTCAAACGGCACTCATGGTTTTTAGGGATCTGTCTCAGAGTGAGATATAACTCAAGAGGAAGTCAAACAGATTATATCATTTGAAAAATAGGACAGGTAATTCCGTGGTCTTTGTTAAATTCGGCGTGATGCTGCAACGCGCGACAAGCGCGTGGTCTTCAATGTAAATAAGACACGATCTTATAAATTTCGTCAGACATTTCTAAACTCGACTAGTTGATTAATTATTTTGGTACTACCTTTTGACATCTGACTGCAGTTGTAGCCAGTTTCATCTGTTGCGGTCTGTTTAAAATTCTGATGCAGCTTTTTTTTTAATCTTAAAAGATTCATTACCGGTTAGTAAATTCCCGAAGACAGACGATAAATCAACTTCAAATCAATGTTGGTTCTTGGATGGAAATTATTCCCGTTATTACCAACAAATGACAAGAACCAAAGATCTCTGTGAACATGTATTTACAAAATTAACATTTAATAGCTCTTCTAACAAGTTCACAAATAATGAGACGCTGTCCCTCTTTGTTTACCCCGAGTTATGCCTCTGCTCGTCCTCTATCTCAACACCCGTGTGAAATTGGTATTCGAATATAAAGTAAGAACATTCAGCTTCCTGTATGAATATTAATCTTTAGGAATTGTTGTTGTTTTTCCGCTTGTAAAAGCTAACAGTTGAAAAGGAGGCTTTGCCTAAACGCTAACAGAATTCGACGCAGAATCGTTTCCAAAAGCCGAGAAAATGTTTTTTGTGTCATATACACTTTAAAGACAGACACATTTACATGCCTCAAATCAAGAATCAATCTCTTCTTGCCTAAAGACTGGATGGTAACGGAAACTGGGTTAACTATATCAGGCTGATGGGCCAAAAGCTCAACACACTTAGTTATTAACAAATTTGAGATAGCCTCTAAAACAAAATGACCTTCTTAACGCTCAAAAGTATTTTAGAACTAACTTTGGAAGGCGGGAGAGCCACAAACGAGAATATATAACCATCCTGCACAACGCTTAAAAGAAGCCTGATGAGCTAATTTCACCCATTCATCATAACATAAGGTCAAACGACCACGAACCGAAGGCTGATGATCCAAAAGCTCAACACACTTAGTTTTTAACACACGGGCAATTATCAAAGATTAGGAGTACGTTCGATGACCTCGTTCCCAGGCTTTCTCTCCTTTGCCAAGTAGGTGATGATGTTATTCGCCCCTGCAAAATCTGCGGGGGATGCTACATACGCTTCCCCTAAGATCCATTCATTTGTTGATCGATCGACCGTCCCATACAATCTCGACTTACAGTTATAGCCTCTGAAACAAAATGACTTAAAGGGCATAAGTATTTTAGAATTAACTTTGGAAGGCGGGAGAGACAAAAACGAGATTTTATAACGGTAGCGCATAACGGTTAAAAAGAAGCCTGAAGCGCCTAGTTTCAGCAATCCACTATAACGTAAGGCCAAGCGACCACAAAGCAAAGGGATAATTGATTGACCTGATGTAAACTCACAGTTAAACAGCTGCGGAATCTAAATTATTTGAATCTGAAATATCGTCATAGCAAATGTTACTTAAATGATTAGAAACAAAAATTGAATCGACAACACTTTAGACATTTTCTTGATCACGAGCTAGTCATTGACTAGACTGGAACTAATTGAGAGGGCATTGAGCTCTCAAATGTCCTGGCTTGTTACAGGCAAAACAAGAACCTGCTTTGGTTTGAACCCTGGTCTTAAGTGTTGGTATAGGTCTAGCAGCATTGCTGTAAAATTTGCTGGAAGTAGCGACGGCTGCAAGTGGCGTTAATTCGGAAGGCTCATTTCTTTTGACCTCAAACTTTGACTTGTTTCGCGCCTAGCTCTTTTTGGCTTGGGTACCCGCTGTAGTTCCTGTTTGAATAATCTTTTTCTCCGTTTATTCCGTTTATATTGTCGTATTAACCGCCAACCAAAATTCAGAAATGTCGGCCAAAAGAATGTGTTTCTGTCTCTCTGACAAAATTTTCTTACCTTTCTCGAGGGTAGCGTGGAGTGTGTCAAACTGATGGGAGGAACATGTTTCTTTAGCTTCTTCAATGGCGTCGACAACTTTAATATTAAACCCGTACTGGTCCTCGTTTCCTTCTTTCTTGAAACGATTTGGTTCATTGAATCTGAGCTTCTTTATCTTTTTGAGATAACAATCGGCAATGTCCGCATGGGATCGCTTGAGATCGGTCAAGGAACAGCGCGGGGGGGGGGGTCCTGGGGTGCCTGTGACTCCCCCTTTGTCAACAGCATACAAGCCTAAAGCCAGCGACGCACCTGGCGATTTTATACGTCGATCGCCGCGATCGGCGAAAATTGGCAGGTGTGCCCGTTGCAGCGATTGCGATTTTCGCCGATCGCTGCGATCAGCGTTTAAAATCACCGATATCTGGCGTGTCAGCCGGCATTAAATTCGCCGGCATTCGCTAAGTATGCCCGTTCCTGCGATTTTCTACGCAGGGGCGTAGCCAGGATTTTTCCAGAGGTAAGCACAATTTTCTAAATCCCCCCCCCCCCAAACCTCTCAATTTTTAATGAATAAATTTTCTTTATCGTCAGGATGGTGAGGTTTAATATGCCGTAAGTGTAAGCGTGATATGAAATGGCAACTGCGCCGTTAACTTCTTTGCTGCTTCCTTGGGTTCATTGAAGTGCTTCGATCCCTTAATTCATTCATTCGTTAAGCCAACAAGCTAGCGGTATCTCAGGGTTTTATTCACAAATGAGCACTTCTTACCGCTGTGGGTCACATTGTTTTTAAGCAGCATTAAGTACGCGCTTACTCAGTATAAATCTACAAAAACAATCAAAGTTTACATGTCTATAGATCTCCATCGCCATGAGCATAAAAACTGAGGCACTGCAAATTAATATAACCATAGATACTTTAGCTTTCATAAAGAAAAAAGGGATATAACGGTTTACTGTTACAAACACAAAGCTAACCGTCTGTCTTTCCTTCCAGCAAAGACAGGAATGACCTAATTCAGGTCTATTTCCTTGTGTTTGTGAATATGTATTACGGATAGCGAGGACAACTTCGCATCTGACATAGCACTCCGAAGTTTTTTCATGCTACTAAAGCACCGCTCTGCAGCACATGTAGCCTCTTGACTGCTATAGCAATTGTAGGGTAAAATACTAGGACAGAAAAGTCCAGCGTCTCCACCAAGGTCTGGGGAGTGCCATCCTCAACCAACAGCCACTTATGACGCCACCTAGTCACTTCTCGTTTTATTCATTTTATTTTATTTTATTTTATTTTCGACTTTTTCAGGTACGCACGTGCGTATGTGCGTACAGGTAACTACGCCCCTGCTACGGTCATTGCTTCGAATCGCCATTAAAGCAAAGCCATCAGGTTGGGCGATTTTATCATATGACTTTTCAAAACTGCCACATTGCCGCGATCGGCGAAAAAAATCGCCAAGTGTGTTTGCGTCAATCGGTAGCGAAAATCGCTTGCGATCAAATTCGCCGCGATCATCGTATGAAATCGCCAGGTGTGTCGCTGGCTTCATAATTCAGTATGGTGAAAACACACAAATCCGAAGAATCAATTTTTCCAGTGCTATGTAGTTACATAATCCATTTGCCGAACATCTGCAGTGGACCACGTTCTTGTTTGTAACCAAAATTCTGAAGGTCAAAGCAGTTAGGCACCTATTGTTTTTATATAAACAACATGTATGGATGTTTGGTCTTTCGCTAACTATTGCTTCGATGTTCACACATGCTAACTTGCCAAGATAGAGCTGGGGTATAAGCCACCCTCGTACAGGGTGCGCGAATGTCGTGTCGAAAAGCAGTTTCCTTTGAAAATGTCCAAACAAGCAAAGGTTTCCTACTAGTTTCATCGCCACGGCGAGAGGTAAGGAATGTTCTTTGTTTGATTTGGAAGTAGTGGCAAATGAGCGTGTTTACCTTGACGAATACGGATCCTGGAAATGGGACCAGGAAACGCGCACGAAGGCGAACGGTTTTCTGGCAGCCATAACTCAGTTCCAGTTCATAGTAACCCTGATCACGGTGATGAAGCGTTTGTCTGTACTGAAACCACTCAGCATACAACTTCAAAAACGCGACAGTGACATTTATAAGGCTTACACCCAAGTTGGTTCTATGAAATCAGATCTGTAAGCTATCAGAGAGGAGATTGAGGTTCACTTCAGTCGGTGGCACTAAACAAGCGTTGAGCTACCAAGAATTGCCAACAGACAGCGACATCGTGATAACGTTCCAGCTACCAGACCTGTGCAGTATTTCCAATGTTCACTGTGCATTCCCTTAATTGACCACCTAATAGCCCAGATGGATACCTACTTCAGTGAAAGCCAGATGAATGTCTCCAAACTGTTTGGTACCTGAAGTATTGATGAGCTCAAGTGACTCCACAATTTATGCTGCTATTCACGTTTATTAGAGATGATCTTGTGTCGCTGGATTTTGTTGACGTTGAGCTTGTTTGTTGGCGTCGCAAGTGGTCAGAAGTAGATGACACAACAAGTCTTCCAACCAGTGCGTCAGCCACCTTTAGAGAATGCCACCCCATTTTCTTCCCCAACATAAAGGTTCTTCTTCGCATTCTTTGTACATTTACCTGTTACTTCAGCGGAGTGTAAAAGGTCATTTAACACGTTACAACGTCTGAAGACGTACTTAAGAAGCACTATGACCACAGAGAGACAGTCAGGTCTGTCAATGATGAACGGAGCGATCGCGATTGATGAGATCGTCAACATCTTTGCCACTCGACATTCACGCCGCCTCTTACTAAAAACATTTTGACTGATGAGCTGTGAGACTAGAATAGAGTAATTTGTGTAATATGGAACTTAACTCATAACGATGCAGCTGTCGTTTAGGCTTGTAACCCCACTCAATGCTCATCCGAAAAAACGTCACGTGGACATGACAATCTGGTAAGTACAATGAGTGTGAAAGAGTGTGACCTCCCCTTTGAAAAATCCTAGCTACGCCCTTGAGGAATGATCTAGCATCGAATTTCAACTCCTTTTTCTCTCGACAATTCTAACGACATCGATCTCCAGCATGATCGAAGGATAAATGGAAGAAGTGACAAAAGATAACGCAAGTTTAAAGAGGTATCGGCCTAGAATGATTTCTCACGTGACACACATCTCTTGTATAGTCCTCCCTTGTACCCACTCTGCGAACTAGTCCGAGTCCCCACTGCTCTGATGCCGCAGAAATATTTCCTTTCCAGCTAATTCGTATAAACTCATTCACCAGAAATTCCATTTATAATGAGGCGTGGGGTGCAGGTGGGTCAGGTTTTTTATTTGACTAACCAATATTTACGCTGGTAATAAATAAATTATGAGCATTAATTGAAAGCCATAAAACATCCCGAACGAATAAGGTATTATTCAACTCCAAAACATGTAGCTAGAGCTACGAAACTCAGGAGCTAACATAAACGGACTTCTAAATGGCCTCAGTTGTGGGATCGACTCGGTTGGTCTTTCTTATTCTCGATGTGTTGCTGGGAGTTGCATTTGTGGTGACAAACACAGATTTCTGTGGAAGCACTTTCGAAAGTCAATTCGGTAAGTAAACGTTTACGAACAGGCATGATTTTTTCCTTCTTTATTGACTCTCATTAAAAAGGTTCGTTTTCTAATTCTCCAACTGTACGTTTATTTCGCTCTCCTGAAAGTGAATTATGAGCCTTATATATCTTAAGACTGCCTTAATACATTTTCTTTTTAACTATTCGCTTATGCCACTTTTCCAGGTTTTTTTTTTATCATTAAGAATTCTCGTCTTTTCCTGTCATTTGACAACAGCTAAGAAACCGTCTCTGTCAATTTTTAGAAAAAAAAAATACAAGAAAAGTTAACTTAGTTCGTTTATTAAAGTGTTTTCATTAAACAATTCTTAGATGTTGTTTTTTTTTTCAGATCATGTTTTAGTTGGTCATGTCATGGGTACAGTTGTAGTTTCTGACGAGTTTGAATGTCAACTAAAATGCCTTGGAAATGACTCCTGCAAATCATTTAATGTTCATCCTGGCGCTGACAGTGGAAAGCACATTTGTGAACTGAACAACAAAACACGCCACATAAAACTGCGTGATTTTCGAAGGAAGAAAGGATCTAGCTATTATGGCGCAGTTATGGTCAGTTGAACATTTATAATTATCATCCTCATGGTCGCTCTAGAATTTTGTCAATACGTTTGTTCAGATAAATCGTTCTTTGGATGCCTAGAACAAATGACAGTTATGATACGTTCGTTTTTTTAATCCTCATCTATGATTCTCTGAAGGAACCTAACATTACACGGGCGATTCTAAATGCAAGGGACAAGCAATGACAAGGCATAATTATTATTCACTTATAATTTTATTCATGATTTTAAAAATTAAATGTTAAATTTTTTGACACTTTTGGGTGTTTATGGAATATGTAAGGCGATGTGGTACACCGAAAAAAAAAAAGACTTGAATGGCAAAAAGATTTGAAAAACTCAAGTTTGCAAAATTATAATAAGACTCATATAGAAAAGGTAAAAGCTAAAAAGGCAAATACTACGATAATATAGTGAAACAGATGCAAAAGGTAGAGAGAGTGTGTAATTAATTATCAACACAGAAAGGCAAGGAAAACGAAATTAAGTGCAATCGTCCCAACGTCTCATTGGGTATCAGTGATAGTCTAAAAAAAAGACTGCTTCAAAACTCAGGAACAGTAAAACAGTATATAACTGTGCTTATTTCTAGTAACGGGAATAAAACAAATGATGCAGAAGGAATTAGCTCTACCTCACAATAGATTCACCTGCCTGCAGTTCTCATATGACATTTGTCTCTCAGTATAACAATTAGTTCATGCTTTTAGCGTGCATATATCAGGGGCGCCCATTAGTTTGTTTCGGTGGAATATCTGTTACAAAACACATAACCAGACTCAGAAATTTGGATCAAAGTCTGGAGAAAAACGGTAGATTCTGTGAGTACGGGGATACAGATGACGTGAAACAAAAGAAAGAAAAGACAGAAAACAAAACAACTCCAAACAAGGCCTAGCCACAATAGCTCAAAAACAATACAAATACAATGCTCTCTGGTACCTCCAGAAGGACTCAGAAAAAACTAGCGTTGTCGATCCAGAATGCCGACTGTTCTTCTGACATTTACTAACAGTATCTTAGTTCTGTCATCGCAAAGGATGAACAACTACAGCAAACAAAACAAAACCTCGCATACACCAGTATTTTGTTTTGAACAGTCCCTGTAAACAATCACAACCGAGGGAGACAGAGGCTCGCTACGGGAGAAAAGACAATAAAACCTATAAATATATCTAAAAAAATTTTGTAAACCGGGAACAAATAGAAAAGTACGTGCAACTGAAAAACTGACAACTAAACTTTTGCCCTTGCCAGCAACACAAAATATCAGAATGCTAACTAAAAGAGAAAATGGCATGAGATAAACAATAGAAACGAAAAATATGTCAAAATAAACTGTCCACAACAGTCATATTGCGCATCATTATTCAAACAAGCACGAGCGGTACGGATTTAATTTGTTGACACAAACGAACTCAAGAAAATTAAGGCAAGGGTCTTTAGTTATTAATCGGAAAAAAAACAAGGGGGTGGTCTATCTTTTGAAGATTTAGTGGTAACATCGTGAGACTTAAGCGGCATAATATTCTTGCAAATGTCGTCATATTGACATACAAGACAACTTGGATTTGTTTAACGCAATCATTTTTTGACAATCACTCGCTGTTCTGTATTATTCAACAATAAACCGAACGCATTTCAAAATTAAGCGGAGGGCTATAACTTAAATAAACAAACCCCGGCCCTTTCCGGCTTGCTAGTATATCGGATTGATAATGCCCTCGGCTGAAAGATTGTCCTCAACATTTCACAGTTGACCCGGAAGCCTCGCTTCTCGGCCATCTGTTCATTTTCCGGACAATCATTCAGCCTCGGGCATTGTCTTCCCATACACCAGCCCCTTGACGAGGTTTATTTACAAAATATTTATCATTTTCTTTACTTAACCCAGGCCTCCTGCGTCGATGTGACTCATGACATGAAAAAACAAAGAGGAAGAGGCGAATGTCATCCGGGATATACAGGAAAACATTGCCAATCTCGTATTCGTGAGTAACGTTTTCAGTTCAAATAAATTATGGAAATGTTGTTGTTCTGCGTTAACTGTTTAAAATTCCGTATCAATTGTTAAGTTTTTTCGGAGAAGCACCCAAGCAAGTATTTAATTTTCTTTTGTAGCAACGCCCCATTCTTGCAAAGAAATTCGGGATCTTGGATACTCCAAAGGAGACGGGAAGTACTGGATCCAGCCTGACAAGAGTGGAAACCCTTTAAAAGTATATTGTGACATGAAAACTGACGGAGGTAAGGTTTCGACTGTTACGAGAGGAATTGAAAAGACATCATTCTATCTATCTCCTTCGTTCCTTCCTTCCTTCCTTCCTTCCTTCCTTCCTTCCTAGTAGTCATCAACCGTAGTAAATAGAAACTATTCTACAGGGACGACGAGCAATTTTCCAACCAGACTTTCATAATGGTTCAAATCTTCGTTAATTTAGTTAGTTAGCAAGAATTAAATCTTTAATGTACATTAAGTTTACGTTTATATTTATACAGCACCAATAATCGAGGCTTTATAATGACTGATTTCAGGGGGCTGGCTTCTTATCTCCAACATCGTACTGCAGAGCTCCGCTCCTCCATCTGAGCTACCAGTTAAGACTTCCTACCGCGGAATAAGCAGTGATCAGATGGTTCTCACCAAAACCGCCATGAAAGAGCTGATGACACACATGCCATTCACTCAGCTGAGATTCCACTGCAGTAAACGGCTGGGGCGTACGTTCCACGTGACAACAGCTGCTAACAGGTCTGGTGAAGCTGTAGTCCAGTACTTCAGCGGTCAGACGGATGTTCAGCCCGCCTCGTGTGGATCATTTGTCAGAATGCAAAACGACAATTCCAAATTAGCTGGAGTCTGCAAAAATTGGGGTTTGGCAAGTGGTGCGTATAGGGTTGGTAAATGGGGGCATAGCGAGAATGAGGAGAGGCTGTACGAGTACTCCGCCTTTATTTGGTATTTATATCACTGGAGGCTTACTTCCTTTGGTGAAGTTCTCTGCGATGATAATAAGAATACAGCTACAGCGTCGACTGGTGATTTCTGGAAAGTGTTTGTTCGCTAAAACCTTGGAAGTTTTCAGCGTATTTTCTTAAACTTGCTTCATCTTGTCTAGTTTCAAAAATGAACAATTTAAACTTGCTTATGTCATGTTGGACCATATATTATCGACCTAACGTACTTTTAAAAACAGGATATAAGATACGTACTTATCAACACGATAGTCAGGTGCTGTTGCCATGTTCTTATGTATTTATTTATTCATTTATTTCTTTTCTGGACTTGTGTGGTTCAGGAAGTTAAAGTGATAAATTAGGTCCAAGTGTTCATGTTGTTTGTATCCAGCTTTGCATAAGAGTTCAGCTTTTATTGAAGGGAATAGTTCTCTGTATTTACATTTATGCGCATTCCTGTCAATTAAGTGCTCCATTTTAATGCTTTCTGCTATTTGCCAAACAATAATCCTATAAAAGCCAGCAGTACTTGTCCTCGTGGCACAACAAATTTTATTACGTTAAGCGCTTTCCGGAGCGTTGACTTACTCTAAAGCTACTGGTTTTTATTGTTACTTAAAATACCAATTCTCCAAATAGTACTATACTTTAATCTATCTTTTCAATTTGAAATCTCGGTAAATTCAATAAGTTCTAAGTTAATTTCAGTAGAACCTGCAGTCACATATCAAGTTTTGTCAATTCAATAGCTGTTAATTTACTTTTCGGGTTTTAATACCTCCGTTTAGCTGAGTCGTAAGATTTAAAGTATAAATGGTTTTGCTGATGCGCAAAATTCCAAATACTGATGCAGCTTTTGTTAAAGGTGGAAAACGCTTTAATAAAACAGCGATAGTACGTGCTTCAACAGCCGCTATTTTCCTTGCAATTCTATTCATACTTTACTAGTACGTGCTCCAAGAACTCTTGCCGATTCTGCAGCTCTTGTGGCTGATTATTGTAAGGAATTTTTCATTTAGGTTACTTTAAAAAAAATAGCCTTATCGACAGTAGCTCCTTGAGTTAAAATACATATTTTGTAATTTACTTTTGCTAAGATAAAACAAATTATCTATGCACTTCTTTGTACTTTGTTCTTTGTACTGAACAGGTGTACGAGTCATATAAAGCTGTCAATTATTACTGTTTTTTCGATTACATCAATAATTGCATCAATGTTACCTCTACGATTACACGAAATAAACGCTGTTGGACCCAAGTCAAGTTTACTCTCAATCTTGTAGTTCAAGAGAGTGGCGGCTCTTTCCTGTAAGTGAGTTGCCCATTTGAGTTTTAGTTTCCCCCGTTGTCAGTTATTCCAGGTGCGAGAGAATCGTAAAGTCTGTAGTTATCCAGAAAGTTGAAAAACCTTCCGTCACACTTGTTTTGACTGATCACTTAATTTCGAATATGTTATGGCAAATAAGTAAAACAATAAGGCATGGCGTCTTTGCTTTTTTTTTTTTTGCAAAGTTTAATCAGTAACGGGGTCGTTGCTATGGATACATAATTCATTGTTACCTTCCCGTAAGGGTTTCCTAGACTACGAATAATCTGTTAATTTCTCAGAGATTCTAAAGCGAATAAGATACCGCGCGCCGCGTTGCACATTTACCTAAATTACACATAATCGAAAATGTTTGGACAGTAAAATGTTCGGACTATGTTTTTGTTCGGAGGCTTTATTCGTGCGAATATATTTTGTCTTTTTCTCCTCTGTAACTTTATAAAATGTCTCTCAATTTAAGAACGAACGGCGGAAGGAAGTGGAACTTTGTGCCGTTAAAAGCAACATCAACACAACTACACGACGAAGTGGATTCTAAGACATGCTGCAAATAAACTGCTACATTGACAGAGTTTGTAAGGAGAAAAGAGACCTTCAATTTGCTTAAAGCAAAGTCCTTCCATGGTTCATTCTCGATGCAATGATACATTGCAACAACAACAACAACAACAACAACAACAACAACAACAACAACAACAACAACAACAGCAACAACAACAACAACAACAACAACAACATCAATAACAACAACAACAACAACATCAACAAGTAAACAATAGGGATAAAATCTAATTTATTTTCGTCTCACCTATTTTTTCAATGAACTGAATTCAATACGTATGCACTCTTAAATGTACATTATAAATTTACATATACACATAACCAAGTCAAATGACCGCAAACTTTAAAGCTGTTAATTTTAGCCTTGACATTACTGACACCACTCCAAAAGTATCGTCACGAAAAAATATCCATAGGAATTCCCTTTCACCTCCATGCATTGAAAATGTACTTTAATATTTTGGTAAATAAATACAGTGCGCATGACACATGAAACATGTTTTGTTGGTGCGAATGGGGCTCTTCGAACACATTGTCAAACCAGTTAATAACTTGAACATGTTTCATAAGGGAATTCTCTTCATTAGTTAGAAATTCCTACCAAGTCAAATCAGAGCAAAAACTGTCAAGCTGTTAATTTTGTCCTTGATAGCACTGACACCACCCCCTAAACAAACCATCGTCAAGAAAAATGTCCATGGGAATTCCCTTACACCTCCATGAATTGAAAATGGGCTTTGATAATTTGGTGAATAAAGACGGCGCGCATGACAAGCCAGAGGGTAAAACTGTGAGCTGAAAATACTTTACTACACCATCACCACCATCACCAAAGTCCCAGGATAAAGCTAGATAATTTCCGGTGTTATGGAAAAATTTCGACGTGATGGTACCCGGACTTAAAAAGATAAAACACCTTAAAGAAAATTTAAAAAGCTACGGAAATATCTTCGCATCTAAAATTACGCTTAAAGTGTATATGACACAAAAACGTTTTCTTCTCTTTTTTGCAGTTTTATATATACAAAAACCGATTCTAAACTTAAAACTTGCACGAACTTTTCCAAACGCCATCATTTCCCGTTCGAAACAGTGCTACAGTAGTTTGACTCCAAAAGTGTGGCTGCCAAGCGCGGCCAAAACATTACGTGTAAGCGTATGTGACGTCACTTTACTTGATAACAAAACAAAAATGGTGGCGGAGTAAAGCCACTTCGTAAAGCATGCAGTCGTTCTTTTGGAGGTGGAGCGCCTAATAAGTACTGATTTCTTACAATAATACGGAGGAAAAATGCCCAAACTTCTTCTGAACCAAGCAGGTTGGGAAAAAAGCGTCAAAGTGATTGTAGTTAAAGCGATTCAAGGTCTGCTAGTCTGCTACTCGGTGTTTTTCGGCTTGAAGCTTTTTCTGTAGCTTCAAACGGCACTCGTGGTGTTTAGGGATCCGTCTCAGAGTGAGATATAACTCAAGAGGAAGGCCAACAGATTATATCATTTGAAAAATAGGACAGGTAATAATAATAATCTTTTAATAGGATGCTCCATCACAAGAGTGGTTTACATAGAGGTCCTATTACTAGTTTTATATTTTATTTATATGATGCAATTAAAATATAAAAAATTTAAGCTAAAATCGAGATATAAAAATAATTACAACATACACACTGCAAGGATTAAAAACAAATACTTAATTATAAAAAGCAGAAAAAAGACACTTCTTAAAAATTCGAAAACTTGCTGAGTTTCTTACAGTTCTCTCTAACTCATTAAAGTCTTTGAAACAGTGGTACCGCGAACGATGTTTTCCCCAATTATATTTGATTTTGGGGAGCTTGATAGTATTGTTATTGCGCGTATTGTAGGAGTGCATATCACTCTTTCTTACAATGTCCAAAGAATGATTAAGTTGGCCATTAATACACTTGTATGCATATATACATCGGTGACATTTCCTACGTTCTTCAAGATTCAGCCATCTCAAGACAGTGGATGAGGAGTGAGGTGATCTATCTAATATCAACTTAGCTGCTTTGTTTTGCAGAATTTGCAATTCCTCCATAAGTGAGACATTGTCCTTGTCACCCCAGACTAAATCAGCATAATCAAAAATAGGTAGCACTAAGCTATTATAAAAAAGTAACCGGGCATTATAAGGTAAATAATACTTAATCCCGTAATCTTTGTTAAATTCGGCGTGATGCTGCAACGCGCCACAAGCGCGTGGTCTTCAATGTAAATAAGACACGATATTATAAATTTCGTCGGACATTTCTAAACTCGACTAGTTGATTAATTATTTTGATACTACCTTTTGACATCTGACTGTAGTTGTAGCCAGTCTCATCTGTTGCGGTCTGTTTAAATTCTGATGCAGCTTGTAAGATTCATTACCGGTTAGTAACTTCCCGAAACAGACGATAAATCAACTTCAAATCAATGTTGATTCTTAGATGGAAATTATTCCCGTTATTACCAACAAATGACAAGAACCAAAGATCTCTGAGAACGTGTATTTACAAAATTAACATTTAATAGCTCTTCTAACAAGTTCACAAATAATGAGACGCTTTCCCTCTTTGTTTACCCCGAGTTATGCCTCTGCTTGTCCTTTATCTCAACACCCGTGCGAAATTGGTATTCGAATACGTATAAAGTAAGAACATGAATGTATGAATTAATCTTTAGGAATTGTTGTTGTTTTTCCGCTTGTAAAAGCGAACAGTTGAAAAGGAGGCTTTGCCTAAACGCTAACAGAATTCGACGCGCAATCGCTTCCAAAAGCCGTTTTTTGTGTCATATACACTTGAAAGACAGACACATTTACATGCCTCAAATCAAGAATCAATCTCTTCTTGCCTAAAGACTGGATGGTAACGGAAACTGGGCTAACTATATCAGGCTGATGGGCCAAAAGCTCAACACACTTAGTTATTAACAAATTTGAGATAGCCTCTAAAACAAAATGACTTTCCTAACGCTCAAAAGTAATTTAGAATTAACTTTGGAAGGCGGGAGAGCCACAAACGAGATTATATAACCGTCCTGCACAACGCTTAAAAAGAAGCCTGATGAGCTAATTTCACCCATTCATCATAACATAAGGTCAAACGACCACGAACCGAAGGCTGATGATCCAAAAGCTCAACGCACTTAGTTTTTAAGAAACCGGCAATTATCAAAGATTAGGAGTACGTTCGATGACCTCGATCCCAGGCTTTCTCTCCTTTGCCAAGTAGGTGGTGATGTTATTCGCCCCTGCAAAATCTGCGGGGGATGCTACATACGCTTCCCCTAAGATCCATTCATTTGTTGATCGATCGACCGTCCCATACAATCTCGACTTACAGTTATAGCCTCTGAAACAAAATGACTTAAAGGGCATAAGTATTTTAGAATTAACTTTGGAAGGCGGGAGAGACAAAAACGAGATTTTATAACGGTAGCGCATAACGGTTAAAAAGAAGCCTGAAGCGCCTAGTTTCAGCAATCCACTATAACGTAAGGCCAAGCGACCACGAAGCAAAGAAATAATTGATTGAACTGATGTAAACTCACAGTTAAACAGCTGCGGAATCTAAATTTTTTTGAATCTGAAATTTCGTCATAGCAAATGTTACTTAAATGATTAGAAACAAAAATTGAATCGACAACACTTTAGACATGTTCTTGATCACGGGCTAGTCATTGACCAGACTGGAAGTAATTTAGAGGGCACTGACCCGTAGAATGTCCTGGATTGGTACAGGCAAAACAAGAACCTGCTTTGGTTTGAACCCTGGTCTTAAGCGTTAGTATAGGTTTAGCAGTATTGCTGTAAAATTGACTGGAGTTGGCGGTGGCTGCAAATTGCGTTAACGGAGAAGGTTCCTTTCTGTTGACCGTGGACATTGACTTGTTTCGCGCCGAGCCCTGTTTGGCTTGGGCACTCACTATGGCTTCTTCTCTAATAATCTTTCTCTCCGTTTATTCCTTTTATATTTTGTATTAACGACCATCCAAAGTCAGACTTGTCAGCCAGAGGAATGTGTTTCTGTCTCTCTGACAAAATTTTCTTGTCTATTTCTCGAGGGAAGCGTGGACTTTGTAAAACTGGGACGAACACGTTTCTTTAGCTTCTTCTATGGCGTCGCCAACTTTAATTTTTTTTTTTTTATTTTTTTTTTATTTTTTTTTTTATTGTTTGCAAAATCACATTACTTACATTACTTACAGTACGGGCTAAATATATCACTAGACAATACAGTATTCTACCTACAATACATGTTTACTGGTTACTTACGCTACTGAACAAAACAGGACTCTACTTACAATTTAATACAGATAGCCTTAAACATAACAGTAACTAGATTACTTACAAACTGCGGGTTACACGCTACTAAAAAAAAAAAAAACAGGAAAGCAGTAAGAAAAGGATGAAATTTTGTCACTGGAAGAAAAAAAAAAAAAAAAAAAAAAATTGTGCGTTTTCGTTAATTTAAATTAATTTTAAATTTCCCATTTTTCAACTTTCCATTGTAAGATTAGCGCTGACTTCAATTCTAGAATATTTGGAGGTTTTTCTAACATTTTACATGAGTAGTAATATTTCTGAGTTTGTACAGTAAGGATCTGGAATTTCCGCATTAATTTTGAGTTAGTACTCGGGGGTGGATCATAGTCTTTAAATAGGTACTGTTGTTTAGATGGAGTAAAATTTACTTTGTGCTTATTATTAAACCATGTTAAGGCTTCTTGAAAGAGTTTTTGGCCTGCAGGGCACTCCAGAAATGCATGTTCCAAGGAATCAGCTGAATTACAGAAAAAACACTCCTCATTATCTGCTATTTTAAATCGTTTGAGTTCTTTTGCCAACTTTAATATTAAACCTGTACTGGCCCTCGTTTCCTTTTTCCTTGAAACGATGTGGTTCATCAAATTTGAGGTTCTTTATCTATTTGAGATAACAATCGGTAGTGCCCGCATGGGATCGCGTAAGATCGGTCAAGGAATGATCTAACATCGAATTTGAACTCCTCTTTCTCTTGACAATTCTAACGACATCGGTCTCCTCCATGATCGAAGGATAAATGGAAAGATGTGACAAAAGATAACTTAAGGGTACTTCCTGGGCTCGATAGGGTAAAAAAGGGAAAAAAAACATTTTTTTCGACCAAATAGAATTTGGGGATTTTATCTAACATTTACTGAAAAAAAAATTGAAAAATATTAAAAAGCGCGCGAGATATTTAGGAAAACGTATTTCCATCTAAAAGTAAATAAATGAAAAAGGTGTCATAATCTTCTTAGTGCGAGACGCCCCAGAGGAATTTTCGCGGCAAACGCTTCATCCGGGAGCTCTTATTTCAGAAATAAACATATTTTGTTCACATCTCGCCTGCAGAAAATTTCTCACTTCGAATTTTATATTCTTTGCCGGCGCTTCCCACATGGAAAAGTCATCAAAAAACGAAAAGAGCCTGTGGATAAAATCCCGGAAGAAGCCAGGGCCTAAGAAAAAGGGAAAGCGAAAACGTGATCTTGCAGAGAGCAACAAAGGCTCTTGGTTCGACCAAGAATCTCTAGTCGACGTTGAAGGTTCTGTCGAAGGTGATCACGAAGAACTGGAGCAGCGGCCTTCAAATTAATCCACTGTTATTGGATCAAGTACACAGAGGTCGATTGCCGTGCAAAAGTCCTGCAGGGTAACTTTGCAAGCGTCCTGTGAAAATATCAAATATCATATTCTGCATCCTCTGGGCCGATTTCTTTCTTCTGCAGCGAAATAAAACCAAATAACGTTTTACTGCGCGTTTGTAATGAAACATTGGAATAAAATCAGCAAGAATTAGACCGATGAAATAGAACTCACCAGAAGCGTATCAGCCCACGTGTAATACTGGAGATAGCGCGTTCTGCGTGGTCCTTTCTCTCGCTTTTTGCTCCGCTCCACGCTATCTTGAATATTTCTTACGAAGAAATCACCATCGTACCTAAATAACAGTAAAAATGCGATTTTCTTTCATTATACGTTTCCCTTTGATACGAAATGAATAATCGCTTTAGCTTGAAGCGTAAATTACATTACACGCAATCAAAGCGAACAACCTACCCAATAGATTTCATCTCTGTTATCGGTGCACTCCTCCGAGGAGTGCACAGTTTGGCAAACTCTCCGCTGACGCGCTTCTGGTTTCGTTAGCCTTGGTTTTTCCCCGTTTTCCTGGTTGATTTTTACGTTTTCCTTTCGCCACTTTCCCCATCTCGCTCGATCACAACAGCGGAGTCTAAAACGTGTCTGCAACGCGATACTTTTTCCGCGAAATTCTGTGCTATTGTTGTTGACGCCATGGGTTCCTGTTGCTCGATTGGCTCGCCACCTAATGAGGTGTCATAATCTCCTGTGGAGGCTTGTCTTTCTTGCAAACCTTTATCGAGCGAAAACTCGCACTTGAATTTTGGCAGAGTATGTCGGCTTTGAACGAATTAATAGGATATGTGGTTTTGACGGATTGTCGTGAAATTTGGCCAGAAGATTCGAGGAATAATGACAAACAAAACGGTGTCAGAGAATTTTGATTTTCAAAATATTTTTCCCGTGGCGACTGTTTACGCAACACGACTCAAATATTTTTTGCTACCCAAACTTTAGACGTGGATATCTAAATAACCAATCAGAATTTCGAAAAAGCCTGACACCTTTTTGTTGATTGATGCCTTGTGAATAACACTGTGCAGCGATTTCGTTCTTCGCGCGGCGTTCGATAACCGATTAATTCAATGGAACGACCATCGGTCGATTCGAGGTTCTACTGGCTCCTGGCACTTAAAAAAGGAAACGGTTGCTCAATTATATTTTTTATAGGAAACTACATTTATTAAGCTTTATAATGATATATAGTTTGTTAGAGGTTTATTAAAACTTGCGCGCGTACGATTTTTTTCCAAAGGACACCCGCGAACCCAGGAAGTATCCTTAAATAGGTATCGGCCTGGAATGATTTCCCACTTGACACACATATCCTGTATAGCCCTCCCTTATACCCAATGCCGCGAACTAGTCCCAGTCCCCACTGCTCTGATGCCGCAGAAATATTTCCTTTCCGGCTAATTCGTATAAACTCATTCACCAAAAATTCCATATATAATGATGGAGCGTGGGGATCAGGTTAGTCAGGTTTGTTATTTGACTAACCAATATTTACGCTGGTAATAAATAAATTATGAGCATTAATAGAAAGCCTTAAAACATCGCGAAGGAATTAGGTGTAATTCAACTCCAAAACATGTAGCTGGAGCTAAAAAGCTGAGGAGCTAACATGGCCTCAGTTGTGGGATCGACTCGGTTGGTCTTTCTAATTCTCGATGTGTTGCTGGGAGTTGTATTTGTGGTGACAAACACAGACTTCTGTGGGAGCGCTTTTGAAAGTCATTACGGTAAGTAAACGTTTACGAACAGGCATGATTGTCTTTTTTTCTCTCTTGACATTAAGAAGGTTCGTTTTCGAATTCTCTAACTGTACGTTTTTTGTTGCTTTCCTGAAAGTGAATTATGAGGGTGAAAGTGAGCTTACAACTGTAAATACATGTTTCGTTTCTAACTATTCACTTATGCCACTTCTCCAAGTTTTTTAAGGATTAAGAATTCCCGTTTTTCGAGTCATTTGACAACAGCTAAGAAACCGTCTCCGTCAATTTTTAGAAAAGACAAACAAGAAAAGTTAACTTAGCTCGTTAATTAAAGTGTTTTCATTAAACATTTCTTTGATGTTGTTTTTGTTTTAGACTATGTTTTAGTTGGTCATGTCATGGGTACAGTTGTAGTTTCTGACGAGTTTGAATGCCAACTAAAATGCCTTGGAAATGACTCCTGCAAATCATTTAATGTTCATCCTGGCGCTGACAATGGAAAGCACATTTGTGAACTGAACAACAAAACAAGACACATGAAACCGCGTGATTTTCGAAGGAAGAAAGGATCTAGCTATTATGGCGCTGTTAAGGTCAGTTGAATGTTTATAATTGTCATCCTTATGGTCGCTCTCCTGCGAATTTTGTCAATATTGGAAGAGAAAGGGCGTGATAAATTTGTTCAGAGAAATCGTTCTTTGGATGCTTAGAACAACTGACAGTTAGTTTTACGTTCGGTTTTTAATCCTCATCTATAATTCTCTGAAGGGAGCTAACATTACACGGGCGATTCTAAATGCAAGGGACAAGCAATGACAAGGCATAATTATTATTCACTTATAATTTAATTTATTTTTTGGACACTTTTAGGTGTTGATGGAATATGTAAGGCGATGTGGTACACCGCAAAAAAGAAAAGACGAATAGCAAAATTATAATAAGACTCATATAGAAAAGGTAAAAGCTAAAAAAGACAAATACTGCGATATTATAGTTTATAAACAGATATGAAGGGCAGAGAGAGTGTGTAATTAATTATCAACACAGAAAGAAAGGGAAAACGAAATTAAGTGCAGTCGTCCCAGTGTCTCATTGGGTATCAGTGATAGTCTATAATACGACTGCTTCAAAACTCAGGAACACTAAAGCAGTATATATAACTGGACTTATTTCTAGCAGCGGGAATAAAACAAATGATGCAGAAGGAATTAGCTCTACCGCACAATAGATTCACCTGCCTGCAGTTCTCATATGACATTTGTCTCTCAGTAACAATTAGTTCGTGCTTTTAGCGTGCATATATCAGGGGCACCCATTAGTTTATTTCGGTGGAATATCGAAAAGACATTAACCGCTTAATTTAATCAATTTGGATCAAAGTCTGGAGAAAAACGGTAGATTCTGTGAGTACGGGAATACAGATGAAGTAAAACAAAAGAAAGAAAAGACAGAAAACAAAACAACTCCAAACAAGACCTAACCACAATAGTTCAAAAACAATACAAATACAATGCTCTCCGGTACCTCCAGAAGGACCCAGAAAAAAACAAGCGATTTCGATCCAGAATGCCCATTGTTCTTGTGACATTTACTAATAGTATCTTAGTTCTGTCATCGCAAAGGATGAACAACTACAGCCAACAAAACAAAACCTCGCATTCATTAGTATTTTGTTTTGAACAGTCCCTGTGAACAATCACAACCGAGGGAGACAGAGGCTCGCTACGGGAGAAAAGACAGGAAAACCTTTAAATATATCTAAAAAAAATTTTGTAAACCGGGAACAAATAGAAAAGTACGTGCAACTGAAAAACTGACAACTAAACTTTTGCCCTTGCCAGCAACACAAAATATCAGAATGCTTACTAAAAGAGAAAATGGCATGAGATAAACAATAGAAACGAAAAATGTGTCGAAATAAACTGTCCACAACAGTCATATTGCGCATTATTATTCAAATAAGCACGAGCGGAGGGGATTTCATTGGTTGACATAAACGCACTCAAGAAAATTAAGGCAAGGGTCTTTAGTTATTAATTGGAAAAAAGCAAGGGGGTGGTCTATCTTTTGAAGATTTAGTCATAACATCGTGAGACTTAAGCGGCAGAATATTCTTGCAAATGTCGTCACATTGACACACAAGACACCTTGGATTTGTTTAACGCAATCATTTTTTGACCATCACTCGCTGTTTTGTATTATTCAATAATAAACCGAACGCATTTCAAAATTAAGCGGAGAGCTATAACTTAAATAAACAAACCCCGGCCCTTTCCGGTTTGCTAGTATATCGGATTGATAATGCCCTCGGCTGAAAGATTGTCCTCAAAATTTCATAGTTGACCTGGAAGCCTCGCTTCTCGGCCATCTGTTCATTTTCCGGACAATCATTCAGCCTCGGGCATTGTCTTCCCATACACCAGCCCCTTGACGAGGTTTATTTACAAAATATTTATCATTTTCTTTACGTAACCCAGGCTTCCTGCGTCGATGTGTCTCATGACGTGAAAAAACAAAGAGGAAGAGGCGAATGTCATCCGGGATATACAGGAAAACATTGCCAATCTCGTATTCGTGAGTAACGTTTTCAGTTCAAATAAATTATGGAAATGTTGTTGTTCTGCGTTAACTGTTTAAAATTCCGTATCAATTGTTAAGTTTTTTCGGAGAAGCACCCAAGCAAGTATTTAATTTTCTTTTGTAGCAACGCCCCATTCTTGCAAAGAAATTCGGGATCTTGGATACTCCAAAGGAGACGGGAAGTACTGGATCCAGCCTGACAAGAGTGGAAACCCTTTAAAAGTATATTGTGACATGACAACTGACGGAGGTAATGTGTCGACTGTTACAAGAGGAATTGGAAAGACATCTATCTATCTACTTCCTTCTTCCCTTTCTTCCTTCCATCGTTTATCTTTGCTGCTATTAAAAAAAAAACACGGGCTGACTTAATCACTTATATCACTCACAAAAAACAAGGATAATCTTTGGAATTTCATTTAAATACTATTTACTCATTTCTGGGGTGTTTATAAAACACCGTAGTAAATAGAAACTATTCCACAGGGATGACGCGCAATTCTTTCCAACCAGACCTTCATAATGGTTCAAATTTGAGTTTAAGTTAAAGGGCAAGAATTAAATCTCCAAAGTGCATTAAGCTTAAGTTTAGTTTTATACAGCACCAATAATCTAGGCTTTACAATGACTGATTTCAGGAGGCTGGCTTCTCATCTCCAACATCGTACTGCAGAGCTCCACTCCTCCATCTGAGCTACCAGTTAAGACTTCCTACCGCGGAATAAGCAGTGATCAGATGGTTCTCACCAAAACCGCCATGAAAGAGCTGATAACACACATGTCATTCATTCAGCTGAGATTCCACTGCAGTAAACAGCTGGGACGTACGTTCCACGTGACCACAGCTGTTAACAGGTCTGGTGAAGCTGTAGTCCAGTACTTCAGCGGTCAGACGGATGTCATTCCCGCCTCGTGTGGATCATTTGTCAGAATGCAAAACGACAATTCCAAGTTAGCGGGAGTCTGCCAAAACTGGGGCTTGGAGAGTGGTGCGTATAGGGTTGGTAAATGGGGTCATAGCAAGGATGAGGAGAGGCTGTACGAGTACCCTGCCTTTGAGCTATCTTTATATCATTGGAGGCTTACTTCCACTGGTATAGTTCTCTGCGATGATAATACGAATACAGCTACTGCGTCAACTGGTGATTTCTGGAAAGTGTTTGTTCGTTAAAACCTTGGAAGTTTTCAGTGTATTTTCTTAAACTTGCCTCATCTTGTCTAGTTTCAAGAATAAACAATTTAAACTTGCTTACGCCATGTTGGACCATATATCGTTGACCTAAAGTACTGAAACAGGATATTAGTTACGTACTTATCAACACGATAGTCAGGTGCTGTTGCCATGTTGAAATGTTCGTGTTTTTTGTATCCAGCTTTGCACAAGGATTTAACATTTTATTGTTGCTTAGCGTAGCATTTAGTTTTTAACGGAATTCTTCACTGTATTTACATTTATGCGCTTTCACCCGCAGAAGGGATCCTGTCAATTAAGTGCTTCATTTTCATACTTTCTGCTATTTGCTAACACAATAATCCTATAAAAGCCAATAGAACTTGTCCGCGTGGCACAACTAACTTCATTATGTCAAACGCTTTCAGGAGCGTTGACTTACTCTAAAGCTACTGCTTGTTATTGTTACTTAAAATACCAATTCTCCAAATAGTACTGAACTTTAATCTATCTTTTCAAGTTGACATCTCGGTAAATTCAATAAGTGCTAAGTTAATTTCTGTCGAAACTTCACATATCACGTTTTGTCAATTCAATAGCTGTTAATTTAATTTTCGGCGTTTAATACCTTTGTTTAGCTGAGTCATCAGATTTAAAGTGGGAATGGTTTTATGATACGTGGTAATTCGAAATATATGTAGTTTTTGTTAAAGGTGGAAAGCTCTTTAATTAAACAGCGAAAGTATGTGCTTCAACAGCCGCTGTCTAGACTTTTGAGTAGTCTTGCAATTCAGTTCATGCTTTACTAGTAAGTTCTCTAAGAACTCTTGCCGACTCTGCAAGGAATTGAAAGGAATTTTCAATTTAGGTTGCTTTAAAAAATAGCCTTATCAACAATAGCTTCTTGAGTTAAAACTATATCTCTTAATTTACTTTCGCTAAGATAAAACAAGTTATCTATTCACTTCTTTGTACTTGTTTTAGTTGAATAGGTGTACGAGTCACATATAAATTAGTCAATTTGTACTGTCTTTTTTTTATTACATCTATGATTACATCAATGTTGCCTCTACGATTACACGAAATAAACGCTGTTGGACCCAAGTTAAGTGAGTGACGGCTCTTTCGAGTTTTAATTCCCCCGTTGTCAGTTATTCTAGGCGAAAGAGAATCGTAAAGTCCGTAGTTATCTTACAGAAAGTGGTAAAAAAAAGTGAAGGAGACGCTCCTCTTTGTTGTTCTTCCGGCTAAAAGAGATCAATGAGGAGAAAGGCGCATCGGGTTGACGCAGAAATGAGAATTAAAACGGGAATGCTTTTTCAATGCTCTTTATTTCCCCTTAAACCACCATGTTCTTGTGAAGTCTTACAACAGTAAACCCCCAAATTGTTTCCACTTTGATTCCACAGAGACTTGAGTCAGCCAGCAGTTTCTGGTCGATAAATGCTGCAGAAAATATAGATTAAAAAGAGAGTTTATGAGATGCAATGATGAAATTTCAACTAAACGGTGATTAAAACTAACAGGGAAAAGAAATTGAAAAGGTGGGTATGTGTTGAACAAAAAATATTTTGACCATTGAGTTGGATTACCGTCACTGAGGAGATCAATGCCAGATTGGAGGAAATATCACTGGAATAAGAGGAACTTAGCAGGAGATCAAAAACGTTTTTGTCAAAATTGTTTTGCTTTCAGTCAAGTTAAAGTTGATGAATTTCGAACAAGATATTTCTTACTTTTTGCTTCTCAAAATTGGTATTAAGAGAGTTTGTACAACAACAACAACAACAACACTGTAAAAGGTTACACCTCGCAACAGGTAACTCATATACAGGCTAATATACGAGGGTGGGGAGGGGGCTTATTTAAGGAAGAATTAAATTGTCCGAATTTTTTTTATGGGAGGGGGAAGGGAGGGGGGAGTTGTTACCTAGGGAACTTGTATTCGGCAGCGGGTGGAAGGGTGCTCACATAAGGAATTTTTACCGCATTTCTTATTTTGTATTGGTTAATACAAAATAAGTCTTGTAAAATAAAGGAAAATCCTTAACACGTTGAGGGAGTGGTCAAACACCTGATTTTGGTGACAAGATTCATGAAAATGTACATAAGTGTTAATGGCATTATGTACTATATTGAAGCACCAGTAAAAAAAAAAGCATCGTGTAATGCTACCAATGAGTCATGCTGTACTTCTCCTTTTCTCTTCCTCTTACTCTTTCGATAATATGCTTTGTAACGACTGTAACTGTTATCTATAGTATGCATTGTATTTGGTTATATTTAGTCTATAATGTAATTTTGCCTCCTTCTACCCGCGCAAAACTGTAATGCGTATTTTAATCTAAGGAATGTCTTAACATCATCCGACTTGCCCGTCAGTAAACAAATGTTTTGATTGTGGCATTTAGATACAGTATGTAAAAAAGTAAACTTCCTACTGCCTATTTACAGAACTTACCGTCAAGTCTAGCCCTCCTTGATCTTTTTGCATTTTTGTTTTTGCTGGCTTTCGCCCACGCAGTCCCTGCCTCCCTCTTTGAGGTCCGGGGAGGGGCTGTTGCACTCTCGTGTACGCTTCTGCTTTCTTTTCTTGCACTTACTCCACGCGCTCCAGTCGCTCCAACCGCCATCAACTAAATTTCCGTTGAAAAACAAATAAATGTATCAGTCAGTGTTATGTTTATTTTAAGATTTGCTTAATTCAATTAAATTCGTTTATTTTGCCATTAACCAAAAAATACAACATAAATACATTATAGACGACACAATGTGTTAAAGGCTAGGAAGCCTATATAGAAGCTGGGTGCTTATTAACTATAGGCTTCCTAGAACTATAGGATAAACCATAGAAGTTAAGGGTACTGATTGAAAATTCCAATTAATTTTTTTTTAAAGAAAAAAAAAAAAAAAAAAAAGAAAGAAAAAAAAGAAGAGGTAAAGAAAAGGTGTGTAGCTCAACAAAGAGTCAATTTAACTTAGAAAGAAGGAATTTTTTAAGTCTTTTGCTAAACAAACCTGATACTTTCATTGTTTTGAATTTCACGACTTAGCGAGTCGAAAAACGTAGGACCTTGAAACCGAATTGAGAATTTTCGAAGATTAGTTCGACAATAAGTTATATAGAAAAGGTTGGAATTTCTTGTTTTATAAGAATGTATTTGGCTCGCAAGAGTAAACATATTACGAAATGCGACACATACATTGAGTTAACAAGAAACAAACATTCACTGAGATAAGAATGATGTATTACTAATTACTGTGGCCTATGTCACTGGCTGAATAACACATCATTGTCATTTCCTTTATTCTTAAAACATACCATAGTATAGTATAGTATAGTATAGTATAGTATAGTATAGTATAGTATAGTATAGTATAGTATAGTATAGTATAGTAATTCAGTTAGAGCACTAAAAATGCTTTGTCCATGTTTTAAACTAAGCACTATTTTCAAGAATTCATTGGGGCTATGATGGTGTTGAAACTTCCTGTGACGGAAACTAAAATCGCCCATTATATGACATATTTTGTTTTCTCTCGAGACTTATTAATAGATCATTGTCTGAAATAATAGATAAAGCTTTCCCTACACAACGTTTCAAAACATAAATCAGACAAGATCACTCGATACATAAAAACTCAAACCACCACCGGACCTGGGTGATGTTTGTGATTATACAGCTATCGATGCCACCTGAATGGGATGAGTCATCTAGCAAGGTCTCAGATATGGCAATGATTGAAAATGTTATTTCCAAATTGACTCATAAATTGGTTTGTTTGTTCACATTACGCAGCAGAAGACAGCGACTATTTAAGTGTAAAAGAGAGTGAAAGAACAATTTGGTTTAGACAATCCGCTGGTAACTTGGCATATTAGAGTTCGCGGGACACTAGGCACTAGGCATCTTAAACCAGCTGTTCAGTGAAACGTGTTCAATACAACGAAAGGAAATAAATAAATAATGGTAAAACTAATCAAAAATAATGAAAAAAATAAATAAATAAAAAAAATAAAAGAAAGAAAGAAAGAACGTAAAGGAGAAAGGAATAGATCTAGACACATTCTTTCGCTTTCACATCGTGCACCGCATCTTTTTACTTCACTTGTATCGATTGGTATCCTTGTCCAAATCCTTGGTTATGCTCCACTTTATTAAAAAGAGTAAACTGCTTTGTATTTTACTTTCTTTAATCATTCCGTCGATTAATGGTAGGCATGCTTATACTTAAATCAGTAAAATGAGTGAAGTCTCAGTTTCCGAAGTTAATTAAAAATGCTCAATTAACGCACAAATTGTTTCGACACGATGACTATGATAAACATGTGCTAAACAGATGGTAAATCATGCATATATTCTTGGTTATCAGTAGTGAAAGCAATACTTAACCGCATTTCCCTTTGAACACATGAAGAAAATCGCCAAAGTTGATGGGACTTAAAGAGCACCAATAAACGCCTTGTCCAAATGGCGCATCATCAGTGGTGCAGGAATGGTACTCCTTGTCGTTGTACTTAAAGGGAAAATGGCAGCAATTATGTAAAAGTGAAGTTGTTTTGTCCGTCTTGGTGCCAATATCGCAAACGTCACCTCCTGAAAGAAAGAAAGGAAGGAAGAATTAAGGATAGAAAGAAAAGAAATTAAAGAAGATGTACATTATACATAATTTTTGTGTTATGTTTAATGTCAGATGAATAGAATAATAAAACTATTGGAACTAAAGAATATACCAAGATATAATCTAGTTATATTTGAATGTTTCGTACTAGGCTTCCGAACAATGGCCTTTGCTAAATATGGCCAACGATGGAAATGCATCGCAACTTGGAAAATTAGGTTCTTCCTTGTGTCAGTTTAAAAAGTTGCTCCAAACTTATTATGTTTGTTCTCCCTCCAAGAACATAACGTGATGTGTTGCTTTTGGCGTTCCAGGAGCATCTTGCGTGCCAGAAAAGATACACCGAGTTTATTGAATCAATGTTGTGACCACCAAAACGTAAAACTCCCTATAGCGTAGCTTCTTTAAAACCACATAGCTAAGAAAGCATTAAAGTTGAGTTATTTTTTCTTCATTCGTTACTTATGACCGGCTGTACTCTAAGTAACTGAAAGGAAAAGTATAGCAGCAGTACAATCATGATTTCATGATACATTCTAAAATGTATCTTCATAGAACATCCAACAGTTTTGCACATCAAAAGAGCCAAGAGCGTAGCAAGCGCTAAGTTTATTTCCTCCATTCAAAACCGTTAGATAAGAAACCTAAGTTAGCTTGAAGCCAATTAGTTTATCACAGTCTTAAATTACCTCCAAAAAGTGCAGATACTGACATCACCAAACAGAGCAACATACATATCTTCAAGGCAGAAGTCATCGTGGCTTCACTTTCTGGCAAAAAAATTACAGAAACATTATCCTTAATTTAACGACTACATAGTTGTATCGTCTCATCGTCTTATTTCCAGGGTATATGAACAGAAAGATGCTTACTAAAAATGATAAAGCAGGAATCGCCGAGTCCCTCTTGGAGACAAAATTTGACGAAACTTCGGAAACTAACTTAAAATGGCACCTGGAAATTCTCAAAGAAAGTTTCGAGTGACTCGCTCAACTGAAAGGCACTGCCAATCAGTTCGCAACATAAAATCCTACAAGATCCGCGAAATCGAACAATGGCGATGGAACCCCATGGGAAGGAGTGCAAAAACGAAACTTAGGCGACTGCGGCAATTTTCCGGGGAGGGAGACCCTGTTTAAAGCAGGGTTGTTTTCACAAATCAGATTAGCTCGTTGGGCCCGCTATCCTGACAATTTCTTGTTAGAAAGAGTCTAGCTCTAATGAACCTTGAAACTTTTGACAAAAAAGTGGACAGTTTTAAAAGGGTTACACTACTATACTCAATCCTACCTGACAAGCCAAGATGTGTTACTTGATCTCCTGAAAAGTAGCACTGGTTTATGACACCCGTGTGCTGTATTTATGGGGTAGGCCTTTCTTTGTTGATCCTTGACCTGCCGACGCGTTTTTACTGTCTCCATGCCCGTTTGTATTTGCATTAACCCACGATGGCGCAACTGTAGGTGCGTAAATGGTGCGTGGGAAATGAGTTAATCATTTTTTGTGGGTATATCCCCCATCCCACTCATATTTTCAAGCCGACATTTACTCCTAGAAAATAAAATGAAAACATGATTTGTCCATGGCAATAATTCTATGTTTACAGCACACAAAAATATGGAATTTCAGTTTTATTGAGTCGTGTTTTCATTTCCTTTGCCCCAAATCCAAAAACGTGTTTAGCAAATGTTTAGTTTTCGTTCGTTCTGCCAACGCTTTTGTCCTCCGGTTAAATCCTGCCCCTTCTTACCCGAATTTCACCCACACTGGTACCGCTCCAAGCGTGCGTGGTCCGAACCTGAACACTAATTAGGAATATTTACGGAAACTAAACGCAAGCAGCTCTTGCGAGACAATCAGACTACAACAATTCTATGTCACAACTGACTGAGAATTATGGCGTTTTGTGTCCCTTCGTAATGCTGGGTTTCAGCTAGCCTCCCTCGCAGGTCTAAGCCCTTTTGGCTCGTCACGCAATCTTTCCTCCCAACTAAGATTGCGTGACGAGCCAAAAGAGCGTCAGCGAGGTAGGCTAGGTTTCAGCGAGTATAATTATTTGTCTATATTTATCCATGATACCAAAATGGTCAAGGTGCTACCCAGGTGGGTCACTGTCTGGATCAATACTGACTGAGAAGTATGGCGTTTACTGTCCCTTTGTAATACTGGGAGTCAGTGAGTGTAATCCATGATGCAAAAATGGTCAAGGTGCTACCCAGGTGGGTGGTCGCTTTTCATCCTGCCAACGCGTCTGTTTGTTCCTATCAACCCCCGCTGCCGGCCAGTTAAGGCCTTATACTATAAATTGGAAGATGATCAAAGCCTTTAGAAATTATTTTCACCATTTTTTGTTCTGTTTCCTGGTATTAATGCCTCTGCACAACTGAAAAAGAACGATAATGGTGTTTACACTACAAAAAAATTTCCTTAGTGCAAACACGCCAAGGCGCGTAGTGCGTGGTTAAACCTTGGTCTGCCAACGCTTTTTTTCTGTTTCTATGGCTGCTCCTACTCGCGAATGAACCAAGGCGGGTGCGTGGTGCGTGGTTAAACCTTGGTCTGCCAACGCTTTTTCTTTCTGTTTCTATGGCTACTCCTACTCGAATCAACCAAGGTGCGTAGTGCGTGGTTAAACCTTGGTCTGCCAACGCTTTTTTTCTGTTTCTATGGCCGCTCCTACTCGAATCAACATACGCCGACATCTACCTGCCTTAACATCACCCTTGAAAGTAAACCTAAATACAGTTGCGAACTCATTTGAACCAAAAAAAAAACCCAACAACAAACAAACAGGAACTAAAACAAAACAACATAAATCAAAGAGCATCAGTTCTGTTTCCAATAAAGTCAAATATGTTTTTTCAACATTACTGCGTCCTACTTCCATCATCTCCGTACAAAAAAAAAAAAACCAAACAAACAACAACAAAAAAAAAACAAAACACCAACTTCTAAGTTTATGGTCGATATATATTCCTAATCTGCCAACGTACTTTTATGTCTTATGTGCGTTCCTAATCGAATCAACCCACGCTACCACCTCTGTGGGTCTCAGGGGGTGATGTGTGTGGGAAGTTGATCAGAAGTTGAGAATGTTGGAAAGAATCCTATGATACTCTCGGGGCTACTTGAAAAATGAAACAAAACTAGGAAAAAACAATCGAGTAGCAATAGTTTCACGTCTGCACCACAGAGGAATGTACAGGGTCTCCGTGATTCTGCTCCCCCCTGGGCTGGAAGTTGACCATTTATATTATACCTTTGGCAATTAGCACTAAAATTTGCATTAACCCAAATTCTGACAGATTGAAAGCCAATGGAAACAACACACTAATTCGGTTTGCCCAAACGGTAAATTCTACCGCTATTACTTGAAACATCGGCCATACGGTATGTATACCGTTGGCATCATCGGAGGCTTGACCAGGAGGGGGGGGGGGGGGGGGATGGGAAAAATTGGCTAGGAAAAGCCCTAGGTACGAGGAGGACATTTTGTGACTGTTCACCAGTTCCAGGCCTTTTACCAGGTATGAACCGCGTGCGTGGGTACATGTACGCAACAGAGAAAATATTTGACATATGATTTTCCGTTCCATTCACAAATATCGGACTTTTCGTAAAGGGTAAACTATTCGAGTATTTTGCTACAGTTCAGAGTATGATTAGTGGACAGATCATGAAACGTTTGTTACCTAAAATCTGTTTTGAACCTCTTATGAACGAAACTGGAGCGATGCATTTTGATCTTACTACGTAGGTTACTGACCAGTGGTTTTGAGGAAGGAGCCATTATCAGTTGATGATTATCTTTGAAAACTGAAAAGCTGTCCAGTAAAACGCCAGTATAACCTGAGTGAATCATAGCGTTTGAATCTGCAGTTCTTTTATGGCGATTTCTTTTATTTCTACTGTGTTTCTGAGTTGCATGTTGGCTGTAAGTTAACATAGCTTTTTCAGTGTTATACAAAAGAAAAAGATGCATCGATACAATTCACATCAATTTAGTCGACAACTGTACAGGATGTATCTTTTGTCCACACGTAAAGTGCAGATGACTGTGAAAAGATTGTTGCGCCGGAACGCCGCTGCGCTCCTTGTTTTCCTTTCTCCTCAAACTGTAACGGAACAACCATTAACCGAATCGGCACGCCATGTATGGATCACGGCACGAAGCCTATCCAGTAAGTGACAAGCGCCATGACTGGAGGTATTTTGTGTTCATATTTTGCACTCGTGTGAAATCGATCTAGTGTATAGTGTGTAGAAAACGCATTTAACCGTAGTCACTGTTTCTATACAAGAGACGCATTCTGATCCGTCTGGAGCAAACCTAGACAGTTTGTCAGGCCGTGTGTATCTTTATCTAAGTATGTCCGTTGAAGATGGATTATTCGTCCGTCAGCAGAGCTTTTCTCTCAAGGCGCACAAAGTTCGTGCAAGCCAATAGCGTGTGCGTGGTTTGTGAGCCTTTGCTCAGACGGAACCCTGCATTATCCGCATAAACAGACGACTTAATCGTTTATCGGCCAAGACGGTTTGTTCTACATGGATAATGAATCACGAGTTCAAGATTTTAAATTGCAAATAATGGTGTCCATCGCTGGTCAGATGGACTTCCATCAGCCACCCAGTCGTTTGGAACTGTAATGTTTGTTAGTTTCTGTTGTATAAGTTATCAGTCTTTGAGTACAAAGAATCTAAAACCTTATGAAAACGAAAAATTGTGTTTTAATCCACCATGCTGCTCTGATTTATAAACGGGGGCCATAAATAGTGTTACTAATCGGCATCAAGTCTTGTCTTTCTCAAGCTTCATTATAAACGTGGGGCAGGTTTCTGTAGTATCCTCAGGCTAAGTACAGTAGCGGAACTGACAGCAGCCGTTTATATCAGGTCACAAACGGTAGGATAAGAAGATTTCGGCTACTTTCGGTCGTTTGCGTTTTGTCAAAGCTTCGTATATTTTTTTATTTAAAGCATAAATGACGTCTTATTTCCTCTTTGCAATATGCATATATTTTTTCGGCGTTCTTTGTTAGTCTGACGTCTTTGCCAACGTTTTGGCTGTTGCTGGGAGATGTAGTCAATTGGGTTAAAATATAGGCCCTGTTTGTCTGTCATGTAAGCGCTTCACGTGCAGTTGTTAGCGCCAACTGATAACACTTTTCTTCTATTCTTTGCCCCCGACGTGACAACGCGACCAGACAGTCGTGTAAATGTAAATGTACACGTGCACAGAATTTAAAACAACACTGTATAAGCAATCTACATGATTGAAGTAGTAAATAATTTTCCAATGTCCCTATAAAATTATACAGAAAAATATTTTAAAAAAATTTCAACCCCTAGTTCGCAACAAAGCAGACTGCCCAAGGAAGTGGGTGGAAGGGTATAAAATAATGGCTACACTGTAGTCCACTAAAGTAAATGTTCTTGCAAAGCGACGGTGGTAGTTTACTGTGCCACCGGCCCTAAACAGGTAGCTACCTGAATGGTTGATGAAAATCTTGTGACGGTGACCATTATGCAATATTTAGAACAATACATAATATTACTCAAGGCTTTTTATTGCTAGATTTATTTTTAAACTTGTTATCAATATGCACGTTAAGCGGTTTTGTTGTGATTTCATTCTTCATTCGTTTGTTGGATAACAAACACTCGTCTTGTTAAATAATATCGGGTCGAAGTGATAAAACTCGGTATAGAGTGTTTTCACATGACGTCACGGCGGCCATGTTGGTGTCCCAAAACAAAGAAATGGCGGCCATGTTGGTGTCCCAAACTAAACCTCTGGGAATTGAACTCTATTTTTATGCAAATACTTTTTTTTGTTTCAGTAAACCAATATGACCGGTAGTCACGTGAATGAAAATGCTCTATAGTGAAATAAATTCTCAGTCTCCTCCGTTGAATATCATTAGGATAAACTGGAACGTAAATCTATACAAAGGATTTAGAACCCTGAATTTTTAAAACTGGAAATTTACAGCAGTCGTTCAAACACGCTTGCGAAAAGACTAAAACACTAGCGCGGACTTTTCTTTTTTTCATTTGGATCTTGATTTATAAGGCAATTCAATTATTATTCTATACTGCAAGGTATATTTGTTATATACGGTATTAATTGTTACCGGCTTCAAAGTATAGCTAGTCACATTATGTAGATTATTCGTAGTTGTTGGGAACTTTCTATTATTTGCCCTAGCAAAGCTGTTTTTCGGAACACTGAAGGTTGATTTCTATCCAGCGTAATAGCGGGAGTTTGTTTCAGTCAAACGTTTGTAATCTATTTTTGCCGGGGATTTAGTTGCTGTCCGTATTATCGGGGTGTCTGTAATAGCGCGGTGTCCGCAAGGCGAGAGTTGAATGTACTTGTCATAGTTGTCAGATTTAAAACTACTTTAGTTTCTTTCAGTACCAAGTACAACGGCGTACAACGGCGCCATCTGAAGGTAGGGAACATTTTTAGTTACTGAAAGTACCTAAATAAACCCTTTTGTCACTGCGCCTGGAGTAGATTTTGAATTCGTTTCCCAAAGATGTATTGGTTGCGCTCTCGTCACGCAATTTTGTTTTAGAAACGGAAAATAAAAGCATTTAGTGAACAGAGGTTGAGCAGCTGAAACGTTTCAAATAGAATATTACTTTAATTTCAGTTGTGCTGGGGTCAAATATAAATTGTCTTATAATAGGGAACATTGTAGTGAATTGTAGAATAGAGATCAAAGCTTACGTAGCGCAGTTACCAGAAGTGTCCTGTTGCCGGTATTAGTCATCGGAACCTGTTCCGCAAAGTCCTATTTTTGTTCTTGCCTTTGTACAGTCATTAGAAAAATTGCCCGGTCCGACTTTATAGCACATCCAATGAAATAGAGCAATTTCGATATATTAAAATTTTAGCTTGGCTACGGGGCTTAGGGGAATCAATGGAACAACAGAAATAGTTTTATTCCCCTTAGCTTTGTAGCCAATTAGACAAACCGTAGACAGCAGACTTCGATGCTTATTCACGGATCACTTGAGCCCGCGAACGGATATGCGTAGAAAAACTGCGCAGACCATTTTTTCCGCTCTGAAGGCTTACTCTGGGATTCAGAGCCAGAGCAGTGATTAAAAGTAGCAGGTGTAGGGGTAGTTGAAAGTTCATCCATTTCATCATCTGCGTCACGATCTACTGTAAAATCAACAAAACCAAAAGAAGTCAAGATCATGGAGAAGTCAAAACATCCTCTTCTCCTGAGCCTACGATCTTTTAGTCAGCAGTTGGATCGTAAGCAACAACCGCTGGGAACGAGATTCTTACTACACCTGAAAGAAGTACAGGGAACGTCGGCGAAATTTCGCGACAAATGCATGGAACTGCACAGTTTTCGCAGCATATAAAAGTGGACGAAACAAGCCGTCTTTGAAGAAGAGATGAATAAAAAGCTGCTAAACGCTGTAGCCAATATTTGTGACCTTTTTTCTACCTGATCCTTCTTTCTTCACCCTCTTATTTCGTTCTATTTCTTGTCCTGGATTTTATCGACGCCCTCTTAAAAGTCGGTTTAGCTGGTCCCACTTTTGCTTAGGAATGCGTGTAGGTTAGCTAGGTATTCAGAAAAAGTAATATAATAAATGATATAATAGAATACAACTAAAACTATAAAAGTATTCTAAAGCGCTACTCTGCAATAAAAATTCAATGCTACAGAAAAGTAAGCTTATATATAAGTTAAAAGTTAAGATAAAAATTTAATCATATCGTGATACGTGACATCCTACATACATTGACTAACATTATTTCCCTGGTAGAATATAATAATAAATAAAATAATAGTTTGTCTCACGATGTAGTCACTAACTTTTAAAGTTGTAGATAGCGACATTTCCACTGGTTACAGCTAGTCTTTATCAGGCGATGAGGTCGGTGTCGGTATTTATATCAGTAGTAGTATCACGAGGGTCGGCTGTGATAAGAAATTCCCCGCTGAATCGGGAAGAAAATGCATCCTCAGAGGTCCGCGATTGCTTTGGCCTCCTGTTGTGTTTCTTGGTCGTTGGTATCCAGGCATCCGGAATTTCTATTCCCTTATCCCTATTGACGCTGTTACGGTATAGCGCGGTGTGGATGGCTTCCTTGACTCTGCGTCTATACCAATGTGAGTCTCCATCAATAAAATTTACTGGTGAAGGTCTGGCTGCGGGCGAGTCGTATATCTTTCTCGTGCTCTTTGATGTTTTTCTGATTAGGCCTCCCAGTTTCGCCGATGTGGATTTTGTAGAATTCGCCAGGGATCTTACACACTACGCAGGCCGCACCACTTGTGACCTAAGTGTGGTGTCAGACTGTGCGTATGCCTTGTTGCTGTAGGCAGCTGCGAAGAGGCCCGGAAAGTCCCCTTTGTAAGGTAGAACCGCTGTGGACTGCCACGGGCTCTCTACTAGATGTTGGTCTACGGGTCAGCTTCTTCAAAAAGGAGAAAGGATAAGCGTTTGAAACAAGTACAAATGATAAACGTTTCTTCTCCTTAGAGATAGCTGATGATCGGGTCACAAGACCTTTCGCCCACTTGACAATACCGCGTTTTTCTGTTTGAGAGTGGTGTGAATCATACGCTGAGTATTGATCAGTGTGTGTCAGTTTCCTGTAGACACTGGAGGTGAGGTGTCTAGGAAGGCGATCTTGCTGTGTATCTCGGTATCCATTGTGAAACGAATTGAGGGCTGCTGGCAGAAAGTTGTCAACATTGCCTTGGTCCAGGATTGTGAAAGTGTCGTCTACGAACCGCTTCCAGATCGTGGGCTTGTACGGTGAGGTTGCTATTGCCTGTTCAAAGGACATCTCCATGTAGAGGTTAGCAACAACAGCAGAAACGGGGCTACCCAGAGTTGCACCTTGCTTTTGTTCGTAGATAGACCAATCGTACTTGAAGTTTATGGATCTCAAATGAAATCTAGGAGGTCTGCAGTCGTAGCAGGTGTTAGCATGTTGCGGTCAGCAAGGTTGAGGTCACTCTCCAGCTTCTGTAACGCGGCTCGTACAGCATCTTGGATGGGGAAGCTGGTAAACAGGAACTCTACGTCGAATTACACCACGATCTCGTATTCCTCGATCCTCTCACTACTGATGGTGGATGTAAAGTAGCCTGAGTTGGTCATTTTGAAGTCCGAGGGACCTGTTAGTAATTGAGGTTACCGCCGTTAGCAAACTGTAGAGGGCAGTGTTATCACGGCGGTAGCAAAATGCTTGGACAAAGAACCGGCGTAGCTATTGAAGAGGATCCAGGACCTTCAACGGAAGGCTCATCCCACTCACTCGCGGCCGGCATGGCCACTCGTTATTTTTTTAAGTGTGGAAGACACGGCAAAAAATCTGAAAGTTGCTCTCAGATACAATGGACGCAGGCAAAGAAATTTTGATGATCAAGAAGTTTTCTCCAAAACGTGAAAATCTGTCAGGGGAAATAAGGGAAAATCTTGCTGACCAAGCAGCCAGTGGTATTATAACTCTCTGTCATACGAGATGGACATTGCGAACACCTCTTCACCTCTTTAACTTTATAAAATATCTCCCCATTTAAGAGCGAACGGCCGAAGGAAGTGAAACTTTGTGCCGTAAAAAGCAACATCAACACAACTGCACGACTAAGTGGATTCTAAGACATGCTGCAAATAAACTGCTACATGAACAGGGTTTGCAGGGAGAAAAGAGACCTTCAATTTGCTTAAAGCAAAGTCCTTCCATGGTTCATCCTCGATGCAATGATACATTGCAACAACAACAACAACAACAACAACAACAACAACAACAACAACAACAACAACAACATCAACAAAAAACAATAGGGATAAAATTCAATTTATTTTCCTCTCACCTATTTTTCAATGAACTGAATTCAACGTGCACGCTTAAATGTACATCATAAATTTACATATACGATTTCTAGCACATGAATGTGATGATCCGACGAACACTAGTCGAAAAATCAGCAAACCTCAATAAAAGAAAACTCTAAAAGGCCTCAACACTAGAGAGACCAAACCACGTGAAGTAGCTCGCAAACGTCGTCCATTGCGAACAACTGCCACCAACAACAGTACAAAAATCTGAAAAATTTTCTCATTGGCAGCTTGAAACGCAAACGCGAGATGACTTGGCCTGCCACAGAAGCTAGATCTTTAACTTTGATAATCTTACAATTTTTAACCTTAGAAATCTTGTGTTCAGTAACAGAAATAAAACCTTGATTAGCATCGAACACATTGCCTAACCAGGTAATAACTTGAACAGGTTTCCAAAGGGACTTTTCCTTGTTAGTTAGAAATCGAAACCAAGTCAAATGACCGCAAACTTTAAAGCTGTTAATTTTAGCCTTGATATTACTGACACCACTCCAAAAGTATCGTCACGAAAAAATATCCATGGGAATTCTCTTACACCTCCATGCATTGAAAATGGGCTTTAATATTTTGGTGAATAAATACAGTGCGCATGACACATGAAACATGTTTTGTTGGTGCGAATGGGGCTCTTCGAACACATTGTCAAACCAGTTAATAACTTGAACATGTTTCATAAGGGAATTCTCTTCATTAGTTAGAAATTCCTACCAAGTCAAATCAGAGCAAAAACTGTCAAGCTGTTAATTTTGTCCTTGATAGCACTGACACCACCCCCTAAACAAACCATCGTCAAGAAAAATGTCCGTGGGAATTCCCTTACACCTCCATGAATTGAAAATGGGCTTTGATAATTTAGTGAATAAATACGGCTGTGAACTGTGAGCTGAAAATACTTTACTACACCATCACCACCATCACCAAAGTCCCAGGAAAAAGCTAAATAATTTCCGGTGTTATGAAAAATTTCGACGTGATGGTACCCGGACTTAAGAAGATAAAACACCTTAGAGAAAATTTAAAAAGCTACGGAAATATCTTCGCATCTAAAATTACGCTTAAAGTGTATATGACACAAAAATGTTTTCTTCTCTTTTTTGCAGTTTTATATATACAAAAACCGATTCTAAACTTAAAACTTGCACGAACTTTTCCAAACGCCGTCATTTCCCGTTCGAAACAGTACTATTTTGACTCCAAAAGTGTGGCTGCTGCGCGCGGCCAAAACATAACGTGATAAGCGTATGTGACGTCACTTTACTTGATAACAAAACAAAAATGGTGGCGGAGTAAAGCCACTTCGTAAAGCATGCAGTCGTTCTTTTGGAGGTGGAGCGCCTAATAAGTACTGATTTCTTACAATAATGTGGAGGAAAAATGCCCAAACTTCTTCTGAACCAGCAGTTTGGGACAAAAGCGTCAAAGTGATTGTAGTTAAAGCGATTCAAGGTCTGCTAGTCTGCTACTCGGTGTTTTTCGGCTTGAAGCTTTTTCTGTAGCTTCAAACGGACTCGTGGTTTTTAGGGATCCGTCTCAGAGTGAGATATAACTCAAGAGGAAGGCCAACAGATTATATCATTTGAAAAATAGGACAGGTAATTCCGTGGTCTTTGTTGAATTCGGTGTGATCCTGCAACACGCGACAAGCGCGTGGTCTTCAATGTAAATAAGACACGATATTTTAAATTTCGTCGGACATTTCTAAACTCGACTAGTTGATTAATTATTTTGGTACTACCTTTTGACATCTGACTGCAGTTGCAGCCAGTTTCATCTGTTGCGGTCTGTTTAAAATTCTGATGCAGCTTTTAAGATTCATTACCGGTTAGTAAATTCCCGAAACAGACGCTAAATCAACTTCAAATCAATGTTGATTCTTAGATGGAAATTATTCCCGTTATTACCAACAAATGACAAGAACCAAAGATCTCTGAGAACATGTATTTACAAAATTAACATTTAATAGCTCTTCTAACAAGTTCACAAAAAATGAGACGCCGTCCCCCTTTGTTTACCCCGAGTTATGTCTCTGCTCGTCCTCTATCTGAACACCCGTGCGAAATTGGTATTCGAATATAAAGTAAGAACATTCAGCTTCCTGTATGAATTAATCTTTAGGAATTGTTGTTGTTTTTCCGCTTGTAAAAGCTAACAGTTGAAAAGGAGGCTTTACCTAAACGCTAACAGAATTCGACGCACAATCGCTTCCAAAAGCCGAGAAAATGTTTTTCGTGTCATATACACTTTAAAGACAGACACATTTACATGCCTTAAATCAAGAATCAATCTCTTCTTGTCGAAAGACTGGATGGTAACGGAAACTGGGTTAACTATATCAGGCTGATGGGCGAAAAGCTCAACACACTTGGCCTCTAAAACAAAATGACTTTCCTAACGCTTAAAAGTATTTTAGAACTAACTTTGGAAGGCGGGAGAGCCACAAAGGAGATTATATAACCGTCCTGAACAACGCTTAAAAAGAAGCCTGATGAGCTAATTTCACCCATTCATCATAACATAAGGTCAAACGACCACGAACCGAAGTTTTTAACAAACCGGCAATAATCAAAGATTAGGAGTGCTTTCGATGACCTCGATCCCAGGCTCTCTCTCCTTTGCCAAGTAGATGATGATGTTATTCGCCTCTGCAAAATCTGTGGGGGATGCTAGATACGCTTCCCCCAAGATCCATTCATTTGTTTATCGATCGACCGTCCCATACAATCTCGACTTACAGTTATAGCCTCTGAAACAAAATGACTTAAAGGGCATTTAAGTCAAGTATTTTAGAATTAACTTTGGAAGGCGGGAAAGACAAAAACGAGATTTTATAACGGTAGCGCATAACGGTTAAAAAGAAGCCTGAAACGCCTATTTTCAGCAATCCACTATAACGTAAGGCCGAGCGACCACGAAGCAAAGGGATAATTGATTGACCTGATGTAAACTCACAGTTAAACAGCTGCGGAATCTAAATTATTTGAATCTGAAATTTCGTCATAGCAAATGTTACTTAAATGATTAGAAACAAAAATTGAATCGACAACACTTTAGACATGTTCTTGATCACGGGCTATTCATTGACCAGACTGGAACTAATTGAGAGGGCACTGAGCCGTCGAATGTCCTGGATTGGTACAGGCAAAACAAGAACCTGCTTTGGTTTGAACCCTGGTCTTAAGCGTTAGTATAGGTTTAGCAGTATTGCTGTAAAATTGACTGGAGGTGGCGGTGGCTGGAAATGGCGTTAACGGAGAAGGTTCCTTTCTGTTGACCGTGGACATTGACTTGTTTCGCGCCGAGCCCTGTTTGGCTTGGGCACTCACTATGGCTTCTTCTCGAATAATCTTTCTCTCCGTTTATTCCTTTTATATTTTGTATTAACGACCATCCAAAGTCAGACTTGTCAGCCAGAGGAATGTGTTTCTGTCTCTCTGACAAAATTTTCTTGTCTATTTCTCGAGGGAAGCGTGGACTTTGTAAAACTGGGACGAACACGTTTCTTTAGCTTCTTCTATGGCGTCGCCAACTTTAATATTAAACCTGTACTGGCCCTCGTTTCCTTTTTCCTTGAAACGATGTGGTTCATCAAATTTGAGGTTATTTATCTATTTGAGATAACAATCGGTAGTGCCCGCATGGGATCGCGTAAGATCGGTCAAGGAATGATCTAACATCGAATTTGAACTCCTCTTTCTCTTGACAATTCTAACGACATCGGTCTCCTCCATGATCGAAGGATAAATGGAAAGATGTGACAAAAGATAACTTAAGGGCACTTCCTGGGCTTGATATGGTAAAAAAGGGAAAAAATCATTTTTTTCGACCAAATAGAATTTGGGGATTTTATCTAACATTTACTGAAAAAAAAAATTGAAAAATATTAAAAAGCGCGCGAGATATTTAGGAAAACGTATTTCCATCTAAAAGTAAATAAATGAAAAAGGTGTCATAATCTTCTTAGTGCGAGACGCCCCAGAGGAATTTTCGCGGCAAACGCTTCATCCGGGAGCTCTTATTTCAGAAATAAACATATTTTGTTCACATCTCGCCTGCAGAAAATTTCTCACTTCGAATTTTATATTCTTTGCCGGCGCTTCCCACATGGAAAAGTCATCAAAAAACGAAAAGAGCCTGTGGATAAAATCCCGGAAGAAGCCAGGGCCTAAGAAAAAGGGAAAGCGAAAACGTGATCTTGCAGAGAGCAACAAAGGCTCTTGGTTCGACCAAGAAACTCTAGTCGACGTTGAAGGTTCTGTCGAAGGTGATCACGAAGAACTGGAGCAGCGGCCTTCAAATTAATCCACTGTTATTGGATCAAGTACACAGAGGTCGATTGCCGTGCAAAAGTCCAGGGTAACTTTGCAAGCGTCCTGTGAAAATATCAAATATCATATTCTGCATCCTCTGGGCCGATTTCTTTCTTCTGCAGCGAAATAAAACCAAATAACGTTTTACTGCGCGTTTGTAATGAAACATTGGAATAAAATCAGCAAGAATTAGACCGATGAAATAGAACTCACCAGAAGCGTATCAGCCCACGTGTAATACTGGAGATAGCGCGTTCTGCGTGGTCCTTTCTCTCGCTTTTTGCTCCGCTCCACGCTATCTTGAATATTTCTTACGAAGAAATCACCATCGTACCTAAATAACAGTAAAAATGCGATTTTCTTTCATTATACATTTCCCTTTGATACGAAATGAATAATCGCTTTAGCTTGAAGCGTAAATTACATTACACGCAATCAAAGCGAACAACCTACCCAATAGATTTCATCTCTGTTATCGGTGCACTCCTCCGAGGAGTGCACAGTTTGGCAAACTCTCCGCTGACGCGCTTCTGGTTTCGTTAGCCTTGGTTTTTCCCCGTTTTCCTGGTTGATTTTTACGTTTTCCTTTCGCCACTTTCCCCATCTCGCTCGATCACAACAGCGGAGTCTAAAACGTGTCTGCAACGCGATACTTTTTCCGCGAAATTCTGTGCTATTGTTGTTGACGCCATGGGTTCCTGTTGCTCGATTGGCTCGCCACCTAATGAGGTGTCATAATCTCCTGTGGAGGCTTGTCTTTCTTGCAAACCTTTATCGAGCGAAAACTCGCACTTGAATTTTGGCAGAGTATGTCGGCTTTGAACGAATTAATAGGATATGTGGTTTTGACGGATTGTCGTGAAATTTGGCCAGAAGATTCGAGGAATAATGACAAACAAAACGGTGTCAGGGAATTTTGATTTTCAAAATATTTTTCCCGTGGCGACTGTTTACGCAACACGACTCAAATATTTTTTGCTACCCAAACTTTAGACGTGGATATCTAAATAACCAATCAGAATTTCGAAAAAGCCTGACACCTTTTTGTTGATTGATGCCTTGTGAATAACACTGTGCAGCGATTTCGTTCTTCGCGCGGCGTTCGATAACCGATTAATTCAATGGAACGACCATCGGTCGATTCGAGGTTCTACTGGCTCCTGGCACTTAAAAAAGGAAACGATTGCTCAATTATATTTTTTATAGGAAACTACATTTATTAAGCTTTATAATGATATACAGTTTGTTAGAGGTTTATTAAAACTTGCGCGCGTACGATTTTTTTCCAAAGGACACCCGCGAACCCAGGAAGTATCCTTAAATAGGTATCGGTTCCCACGTGACACACATATCCTGTATAGCCCTCCCTTATACCCAATGCCGCGAACTAGTCCCAGTCCCCACTGCTCTGATGCCGCAGAAATATTTCCTTTCCGGCTAATTCGTATAAACTCATTCACCAAAAATTCCATATATAATGATGGAGCGTGGGGAGCAGGTTAGTCAGGTTTGTTATTTGACTAACCAATATTTACGCTGGTAATAAATAAATTATGAGCATTAATAGAAAGCCTTGAAACATCGCGAAGGAATTAGGTGTAATTCAACTCCAAAACATGTAGCTGGAGCTAAAAAGCTGAGGAGCTAACATGGCCTCAGTTGTGGGATCGACTCGGTTGGTCTTTCTAATTCTCGATGTGTTGCTGGGAGTTGTATTTGTGGTGACAAACACAGACTTCTGTGGGAGCGCTTTTGAAAGTCATTACGGTAAGTAAACGTTTACGAACAGGCATGATTGTCTTTTTTTCTCTCTTGACATTAAGAAGGTTCGTTTTCGAATTCTCTAACTGTACGTTTTTTGTTGCTTTCCTGAAAGTGAATTATGAGGGTGAAAGTGAGCTTACAACTGTAAATACATGTTTCGTTTCTAACTATTCACTTATGCCACTTCTCCAAGTTTTTTAAGGATTAAGAGTTCCCGTTTTTCGAGTCATTTGACAACAGCTAAGAAACCGTCTCCGTCAATTTTTAGAAGAGACAAACAAGAAAAGTTAACTTAGCTCGTTAATTAAAGTGTTTTCATTAAACATTTCTTTGATGTTGTTTTTGTTTTAGACTATGTTTTAGTTGGTCATGTCATGGGTACAGTTGTAGTTTCTGACGAGTTTGAATGCCAACTAAAATGCCTTGGAAATGACTCCTGCAAATCATTTAATGTTCATCCTGGCGCTGACAATGGAAAGCACATTTGTGAACTGAACAACAAAACAAGACACATGAAACCGCGTGATTTTCGAAGGAAGAAAGAATCTAGCTATTATGGCGCTGTTAAGGTCAGTTGAATGTTTATAATTGTCATCCTTATGGTCGCTCTCCTGCGAATTTTGTCAATATTGGAAGAGAAAGGGCGTGATAAATTTGTTCAGAGAAATCGTTCTTTGGATGCTTAGAACAACTGACAGTTAGTTTTACGTTCGGTTTTTAATCCTCATCTATAATTCTCTGAAGGGAGCTAACATTACACGGGCGATTCTAAATGCAAGGGACAGGCAATGACAAGGCATAATTATTATTCACTTATAATTTAATTTATTTTTTGGACACTTTTAGGTGTTGATGGAATATGTAAGGCGATGTGGTACACCGCAAAAAAGAAAAGACGAATAGCAAAATTATAATAAGACTCATATAGAAAAGGTAAAAGCTAAAAAAGACAAATACTGCGATATTATAGTTTATAAACAGATATAAAGGGCAGAGAGAGTGTGTAATTAATTATCAACACAGAAAGAAAGGGAAAAACGAAATTAAGTGCAGTCGTCCCAGTGTCTCATTGGGTATCAGTGATAGTCTATAATACGACTGCTTCAAAACTCAGGAACACTAAAGCAGTATACATAACTGGACTTATTTCTAGCAGCGGGAATAAAACAAATGATGCAGAAGGAATTAGCTCTACCGCACAATAGATTAAACTGCCTGCAGTTCTCATATGACATTTGTCTCTCAGTAACAATTAGTTCGTGCTTTTAGCGTGCATATATCAGGGGCACCCATTAGTTTATTTCGGTGGAATATCGAAAAGACATTAACCGCTTAATTTAATCAATTTGGATCAAAGTCTGGAGAAAAACGGTAGATTCTGTGAGTACGGGAATACAGATGAAGTAAAACAAAAGAAAGAAAAGACAGAAAACAAAACAACTCCAAACAAGACCTAACCACAATAGTTCAAAAACAATACAAATACAATGCTCTCCGGTACCTCCAGAAGGACCCAGAAAAAAACAAGCGATTTCGATCCAGAATGCCCATTGTTCTTGTGACATTTACTAATAGTATCTTAGTTCTGTCATCGCAAAGGATGAACAACTACAGCCAACAAAACAAAACCTCGCATTCATTAGTATTTTGTTTTGAACAGTCCCTGTGAACAATCACAACCGAGGGAGACAGAGGCTCGCTACGGGAGAAAAGACAGGAAAACCTTTAAATATATCTAAAAAAAATTTTGTAAACCGGGAACAAATAGAAAAGTACGTGCAACTGAAAAACTGACAACTAAACTTTTGCCCTTGCCAGCAACACAAAATATCAGAATGCTTACTAAAAGAGAAAATGGCATGAGATAAACAATAGAAACGAAAAATGTGTCGAAATAAACTGTCCACAACAGTCATATTGCGCATTATTATTCAAATAAGCACGAGCGGAGGGGATTTCATTGGTTGACATAAACGCACTCAAGAAAATTAAGGGAAGGGTCTTTAGTTATTAATTGGAAAAAAGCAAGGGGGTGGTCTATCTTCTGAAGATTTAGTCATAACATCGTGAGACTTAAGCGGCAGAATATTCTTGCAAATGTCGTCACATTGACACACAAGACACCTTGGATTTGTTTAACGCAATCATTTTTTGACCGCCACTCGCTGTTTTGTATTATTCAACAATAAACCGAACGCATTTCAAAATTAAGCGGAGAGCTATAACTTAAATAAACAAACCCCGGCCCTTTCCGGCTTGCTAGTATATCGGATTGATAATGCCCTCGGCTGAAAGATTGTCCTCAAAATTTCATAGTTGACCTGGAAGCCTCGCTTCTCGGCCATCTGTTCATTTTCCGGACAATCATTCAGCCTCGGGCATTGTCTTCCCATACACCAGCCCCTTGACGAGGTTTATTTACAAAATATTTATCATTTTCTTTACGTAACCCAGGCTTCCTGCGTCGATGTGTCTCATGACATGAAAAAACAAAGAGGAAGAGGCGAATGTCATCCGGGATATACAGGAAAACATTGCCAATCTCGTATTCGTGAGTAACGTTTTCAGTTCAAATAAATTATGGAAATGTTGTTGTTCTGCGTTAACCGTTTAAAATTCCGTATCAATTGTTAAGTTTTTTCGGAGAAGCACCCAAGCAAGTATTTAATTTTCTTTTGTAGCAAAGCCCCATTCTTGCAAAGAAATTCGGGATCTTGGATCACCGCTCCAAAGGAGACGGGAAGTACTGGATCCAGCCTGACAAGAGTGGAAACCCTTTAAAAGTATATTGTGACATGACAACTGACGGAGGTAATGTGTCGACTGTTACAAGAGGAATTGGAAAGACATCTATCTATCTACTTCCTTCTTTCCTCTCTTCCTTCCATCGTTTATCTTTGCTGCTATTAAAAAAAAAAAACACGGGCTGACTTAATCACTTATATCACTCACAAAAAACAAGGATAATCTTTGGAATTCCATTTGAATACTATTTACTCATTTCTGGGGTGTTTATAAAACACCGTAGTAAATAGAAACTATTCCACAGGGATGACGCGCAATTCTTTCCAACCAGACCTTCATAATGGTTCAAATTTGAGTTTAAGTTAAAGGGCAAGAATTAAATCTCCAAAGTGCATTAAGCTTAAGTTTAGTTTTATACAGCACCAATAATCTAGGCTTTACAATGACTGATTTCAGGAGGCTGGCTTCTCATCTCCAACATCGTACTGCAGAGCTCCGCTCCTCCATCTGAGCTACCAGTTAAGACTTCCTACCGCGGAATAAGCAGTGATCAGATGGTTCTCACCAAAACCGCCATGAAAGAGCTGATAACACACATGTCATTCATTCAGCTGAGATTCCACTGCAGTAAACAGCTGGGACGTACGTTCCACGTGACCACAGCTGTTAACAGGTCTGGTGAAGCTGTAGTCCAGTACTTCAGCGGTCAGACGGATGTCATGCCCGCCTCGTGTGGATCATTTGTCAGAATGCAAAACGACAATTCCAAGTTAGCTGGAGTCTGCCAAAACTGGGGCTTGGAGAGTGGTGCGTATAGGGTTGGTAAATGGGGTCATAGCAAGGATGAGGAGAGGCTGTACGAGTACCCTGCCTTTGAGCTATCTTTATATCATTGGAGGCTTACTTCCACTGGTATAGTTCTCTGCGATGATAATACGAATACAGCTACTGCGTCAACTGGTGATTTCTGGAAAGTGTTTGTTCGTTAAAACCTTGGAAGTTTTCAGTGTATTTTCTTAAACTTGCCTCATCTTGTCTAGTTTCAAGAATGAACAATTTAAACTTGCTTACGCCATGTTGGACCATATATCGTTGACCTAAAGTACTGAAACAGGATATTAGTTACGTACTTATCAACACGATAGTCAGGTGCTGTTGCCATGTTGAAATGTTCGTGTTTTTTGTATCCAGCTTTGCACAAGGATTTAACATTTTATCGTCGCTTAGCGTAGCATTTAGTTTTTAACGGAATTCTTCACTGTATTTACATTTATGCGCTTTCACCCGCAGAAGGGATCCTGTCAATTAAGTGCTTCATTTTCATACTTTCTGCTATTTGCTAACACAATAATCCTATAAAAGCCAATAGAACTTGTCCGCGTGGCACAACTAACTTCATTATGTCAAACGCTTTCAGGAGCGTTGACTTACTCTAAAGCTACTGCTTGTTATTGTTACTTAAAATACCAATTCTCCAAATAGTACTGAACTTTAATCTATCTTTTCAAGTTGACATCTCGGTAAATTCAATAAGTGCTAGGTTAATTTCTGTCGAAACTTCACATATCACGTTTTGTCAATTCAATAGCTGTTAATTTAATTTTCGGCGTTTAATACCTTTGTTTAGCTGAGTCATCAGATTTAAAGTGGGAATGGTTTTATGATACGTGGTAATTCGAAATATGTAGTTTTTGTTAAAGGTGGAAAGCTCTTTAATTAAACAGCGAAAGTATGTGCTTCAACAGCCGCTGTCTAGACTTTTGAGTAGTCTTGCAATTCAGTTCATGCTTTACTAGTAAGTTCTCTAAGAACTCTTGCCGACTCTGCAAGGAATTGAAAGGAATTTTCAATTTAGGTTGCTTTAAAAAATAGCCTTATCAACAATAGCTTCTTGAGTTAAAACTATATCTCTTAATTTACTTTCGCTAAGATAAAACAAGTTATCTATTCACTTCTTTGTACTTGTTTTAGTTGAATAGGTGTACGAGTCACATATAAATTAGTCAATTTGTACTGTCTTTTTTTTATTACATCTATGATTACATCAATGTTGCCTCTACGATTACACGAAATAAACGCTGTTGGACCCAAGTTAAGTGAGTGACGGCTCTTCCGAGTTTTAATTCCCCCGTTGTCAGTTATTCTAGGCGAAAGAGAATCGTAAAGTCCGTAGTTATCTTACAGAAAGTGGTAAAAAAAAGTGAAAGAGACGCTCCTCTTTGTTGTTCTTCCAGCTAAAAGAGATCAATGAGGAGAAAGGCGCATCGGGTTGACACAGAAATGAGAATTCAAACGGGAATGCTTTTTCAATGCTCTTTATTTCCCCTTAAACCACCATGTTCTTGTGAAGTCTTACAACAGTAAACCCCCAAATTGTTTCCACTTTGATTCCACAGAGACTTGAGTCAGCCAGCAGTTTCTGGTCGATAAATGCTGCAGAAAATATAGATTAAAAAGAGAGTTTATGAGATGCAACCTCAACTAAACGGTGATTAAAACTAACAGGGAAAAGAAATTGAAAAGGTGGGTATGTGTTGAACAAAAAATATTTTGACCATTGAGTTGGATTACCGTCACTGAGGAGATCAATGCCAGATTGGAGGAAATATCACTGGAATAAGAGGAACTTAGCAGGAGATCAAAAACGTTTTTGTCAAAATTGTTTTGCTGTCAGTCAAGTTAAAGTTGATGAATTTCGAACAAGATATTTCTTACTTTTTGCTTCTCAAAATTGGTATAAAGAGAGTTTGTACAACAACAACAACAACAACAACAACACTGTAAAAGGTTACACCTCGCAACAGGTAACTCATATACAGGCTAATATACGAGGGTGGGGAGGGGGCTTATTTAAGGAAGAATTAAATTGTCCGAATATTTTTTTTGGGAGGGGGAAGGGAGGGGGGAGTTGTTACCTAGGGAACTTGTATTCGGCAGCGGGTGGAAGGGTGCTCACATAAGGAATTTTTACCGCATTTCTTATTTTGTAGCTCAGTCCATTGGTTAATACAAAATAAGTCTTGTAAAATAAAGGAAAATCCTTAACACGTTGAGGGAGTGGTCAAACACCTGATTTTGGTGACAAGATTCATGAAAATGTACATAAGTGTTACTCCGATGATGGCATTATGTACTACATTGAAGCACCAGTAAAAAAAAAAGCATTGTGTAATGCTACCAATGAGTCATGCTGTACTTCTCCTTTTCTCTTCCTCTTACTCTTTCGATAATATGCTTTGTAACGACTGTAACTGTTATCTATAGTATGCATTGTATTTGGTTATATTTAGTCTATAATGTAATTTTGCCTCCTGCTACCCGCGCAAAACTGTAATGCGTATTTTAATCTAAGGAATGTCTTAACATCATCCGACTTGCCCGTCAGTAAACAAATGTTTTGATTGTGGCATTTAGATACAGTATGTAAAAAAGTAAACTTCCTACTGCCTATTTACAGAACTTACCGTCAAGTCTAGCCCTCCTTGATCTTTTTGCATTTTTGTTTTTGCTGGCTTTCGCCCACGCAGTCCCTGCCTCCCTTTTTGGGGTCCGGGGCGGGGCTGTTGCACTCTCGTGTACGCTTCTGCTTTCTTTTCTTGCACTTACTCCACGCGCTCCAGTCGCTCCAACCGCCATCAACTAAATTTCCGTTGAAAAACAAATAAATGTATCAGTCAGTGTTATGTTTATTTTAAGATTTGCTTAATTCAATTAAATTCGTTTATTTTGCCATTAACCAAAAAATACAACATAAATACATTATAGACGACACAATGTGTTAAAGGCTAGGAAGCCTATATAGAAGCCGGGTGCTTATTAACTATAGGCTTCCTAGAACTATAGGATAAACCATAGAAGTTAAGGGTACTGATTGAAAATTCCAATTAATTTTTTTTAAAAGAAAAAAAAAAAGAAAGAAAAAAAAGAAGAGGTAAAAAAGGTGTGTAGCTCAACAAAGAGTCAATTTAACTTAGAAAGGAGGAATTTTTTAAGTCTTTTGCTAAACAAACCTGATACTTTCATTGTTTTGAATTTCACGACTTAGCGAGTTGAAAAACGTAGGACCTTGAAACCGAATTGAGAATTTTCGAAGATTAGTTCGACAATAAGTTATATAGAAAAGGTTGGAATTTGTTGTTTTATAAGAATGTATTTGGCTCGCAAGAGTAAACATATTACGAAATTCGACACATACATTGAGTTAACAAGAAACAAACATTCACTGAGATAAGAATGATGTATTACTAATTACTGTGGCCTATGTCACTGGCTGAATAACACATCATTGTCATTTCCTTTATTCTTAAAACATACCATAGTATAGTATAGTATAGTATAGTATAGTATAGTATAGTATAGTATAGTATAGTATAGTATAGTATAGTATAGTATAGTATAGTATAGTATAGTATAGTATAGTATAGTACAGTATAGTATAGTATAGTATAGTATAGTATAGTATAGTATAGTAATTCAGTGAAAGCACTAAAAATGCTTTGTTCATGTTTTAAACTAAGCGCTATTTTCAAGAATTCATTGGGGCTATGATGGTGTTGAAACTTCCTGTGACGAAAACTAAAATCGCCCATTATATGACATATTTTGTTTTCTCTCGAGACTTATTAATAGATCATTGTCTGAAATAATAGATAAAGCTTTCCCTACACAACGTTTCAAAACATAAATCAGACAAGATCACTCGATACATAAAAACTCAAACCACCACCGGACCTGGGTGATGTTTGTGATTATACAGCTATCGATGCCACCTGAATGGGATGAGTCATCTAGCAAGGTCTCAGATATGGCAATGATTGAAAATGTTATTTCCAAATTGACTCATAAATTGGTTTGTTTGTTCACATTACGCAGCAGAAGACAGCGACTATTTAAGTGTAAAAGAGAGTGAAAGAACAATTTGGTTTAGACAATCCGCTGGTAACTTGGCATATTAGAGTTCGCGGGACACTAGGCACTAGGCATCTTAAACCAGCTGTTCAGTGAAACGTGTTCAATACAACGAAAGGAAATAAATAAATAATGGTAAAACTAATCAAAAATAATGAAAAAAATAAATAAATAAAAAAAATAAAAGAAAGAAAGAAAGAACGTAAAGGAGAAAGGAATAGATCTAGACACATTCTTTCGCTTTCACATCGTGCACCGCATCTTTTTACTTCACTTGTATCGATTGGTATCCTTGTCCAAATCCTTGGTTATGCTCCACTTTATTAAAAAGAGTAAACTGCTTTGTATTTTACTTTCTTTAATCATTCCGTCGATTAATGGTAGGCATGCTTATACTTAAATCAGTAAAATGAGTGAAGTCTCAGTTTCCGAAGTTAATTAAAAATGCTCAATTAACGCACAAATTGTTTCGACACGATGACTAAAGTCATGATAAACATGTGCTAAACAGATGGTAAATCATGCATATATTCTTGGTTATCAGTAGTGAAAGCAATACTTAACCGCATCTCCCTTTGAACACATGAAGAAAATCGCCAAAGTTGATGGGACTTAAAGAGCACCAATAAACGCCTTGTCCAAATGGCGCATCATCAGTGGTGCAGGAATGGTACTCCTTGTCGTTGTACTTAAAGGGAAAATGGCAGCAATTATGTAAAAGTGGAGTTGTTTTGTCCGTCTTGGTGCCAATATCGCAAACGTCACCTCCTGAAAGAAAGAAAGGAAGGAAGAATTAAGGATAGAAAGAAAAGAAATTAAAGAAGATGTACATTATACATAATTTTTGTGTTATGTTTAAAGTCAGATGAATAGAATAATAAAACTATTGGAACTAAAGAATATACCAAGATATAATCTAGTTATATTTGAATGTTTCGTACTAGGCTTCCGAACAATGGCCTTTGCTAAATATGGCCAACGATGGAAATGCATCGCAACTTGGAAAATTAGGTTCTTCCTTGTGTCAGTTTAAAAAGTTGCTCCAAACTTATTATGTTTGTTCTCCCTCCAAGAACATAACGTGATGTGTTGCTTTTGGCGTTCTAGGAGCATCTTGCGTGCCAGAATAGATACACCGAGTTTATTGAATCAATGTTTTGACCACCAAAACGTAAAACTCCCTATAGCGTAGCTTCTTTAAAACCACATAGCTAAGAAAGCATTAAAGTTGAGTTATTTTTTCTTCATTCGTTACTTATGACCGGCTGTACTCTAAGTAACTGAAAGGAAAAGTATAGCAGCAGCACAATCATGATTTCATGATACATTCTAAAATGTATCTTCATAGAACATCCAACAGTTTTGCACATCAAAAGAGCCAAGAGCGTAGCAAGCGCTAAGTTTATTTCTTCCATTCAAAACCGTTAGATAAGAAACCTAAGTTAGCTTGAAGCCAATTAGTTTATCACAGTCTTAAATTACCTCCAAAAAGTGCAGATACTGACATCACCAAACAGAGCAACATACATATCTTCAAGGCAGAAGTCATCGTGGCTTCACTTTCTGGCAAAAAAATTACAGAAACATTATCCTTAATTCAACGACTACATAGTTGTATCGTCTCATCGTCTTATTTCCAGGGTATATGAACAGAAAGATGCTTACTAAAAATGATAAAGCAGGAATCGCCGAGTCCCTCTTGGAGACAAAATTTGACGAAACTTCGAAAACTAAATTAAAATGGCACCTGGAAATTCTCAAAGAAAGTTTCGAGTGACTCGCTCAACTGAAAGGCACTGCCAATCAGTTCGCAACATAAAATCCTACAAGGTCCGCGAAATCGAACAATGGCGATGGAACCCCATGGGAAGGAGTGCAAAAACGAAACTTAGGCGACTGCGGCAATTTTCCGGGGAGGGAGACCCTGTTTAAAGCAGGGTTGTTTTCACAAATCAGATTAGCTCGTTGGGCCCGCTATCCTGACAATTTCTTGTTAGAAAGAGTCTAGCTCTAATGAACCTTGAAACTTTTGACAAAAAAGTGGACAGTTTTAAAAGGGTTTCAATCCTACCTGACAAGCCAAGATGTGTTACTTGATCTCCTGAAAAGTAGCACTGGTTTATGACACCCGTGTGCTGTATTTATGGGGTAGGCCTTTCTTTGTTGATCCTTGACCTGCCGACGCGTTTTTACTGTCTCTATGCCCGTTTGTATTTGCATTAACCCACGATGGCGCAACTGTAGGTGCGTAAATGGTGCGTGGGAAATGAGTTAATCATTTTTTGTGGGTATATCCCCCATCCCACTCATATTTTCAAGCCGACATTTACTCCTAGAAAATAAAATGAAAACATGATTTGTCCATGGCAATAATTCTATGTTTACAGCACACGAAAATATGGAATTTCAGTTTTATTGAGTCGTGTTTTCATTTCCTTTGCCCCAAATCCAAAAACGTGTTTAGCAAATGTTTAGTTTTCGTTCGTTCTGCCAACGCTTTTGTCCTCCGGTTAAATCCTGCCCCTTCTTACCCGAATTTCACCCACACTGGTACCGCTCCAAGCGTGCGTGGTCCGAACCTGAACACTAATTAGGAATATTTACGGAAACTAAACGCAAGCAGCTCTTGCGAGACAATCAGACTACAACAACTTTATGTCACAACTGACTGAGAATTATGGCGTTTTGTGTCCCTTCGTAATGCTGGGTTTCAGCTAGCCTCCCTGGCAGAAGCTCTTTTGGCTCGTCACGCAATCTTTCCTCCCAACTAAGATTGCGTGACGAGCCAAAAGAGCGTCAGCGAGGTAGGCTAGGTTTCAGCGAGTATAATTATTTGTCTATATTTATCCATGATACCAAAATGGTCAAGGTGCTACCCAGGTGGGTCACTGTCTGGATCAATACTGACTGAGAAGTATGGCGTTTACTGTCCCTTTGTAATACTGGGAGTCAGTGAGTGTAATCCATGATGCAAAAATGGTCAAGGTGCTACCCAGGTGGGTGGTCGCTTTTCATCCTGCCAACGCGTCTGTTTGTTCCTATCAACCCCCGCTGCCGGCCAGTTAAGGCCTTATACTATAAATTGGAAGATGATCAAAGCCTTTAGAAATTATTTTCACCATATTTTGTTCTGTTTCCTGGTATTAATGCCTGTGCACAACTGAAAAAGAACGATAATGGTGTTTACACTACAAAAAAATTTCCTTAGTGCAAACACGCCAAGGCGCGTAGTGCGTGGTTAAACCTTGGTCTGCCAACGCTTTTTTTTCTGTTTCTATGGCTGCTCCTACTCGCGAATCAACCAAGGCGGGTGCGTGGTGCGTGGTTAAACCTTGGTCTGCCAACGCTTTTTCTTTCTGTTTCTATGGCTACTCCTACTCGAATCAACCAAGGTGCGTAGTGCGTGGTTAAACCTTGGTCTGCCAACGCTTTTTTTCTGTATCTATGGCCGCTACTACTCGAATCAACATACGCCGACATCTACCTGCCTTAACATCACCCTTGAAAGTAAACCTAAATACAGTTGCTAACTCATTTGAACCAAAAAAAAAAAAAAAAACCAACAACAAACAAACAGGAACTAAAACAAAACAACATAAATCAAAGAGCATCAGTTCTGTTTCCAATAAAGTCAAATATGTTTTTTCAACATTACTGCGTCCTACTTCCATCATCTCCATACAAAAAAAGAAAACAAACAAACAAAAAAACAAAAAAACAAAACACCAACTTCTAAGTTTATGGTCGATATATATTCCTAATCTGCCAACGTACTTTTATGTCTTATGTGCGTTCCTAATCGAATCAACCCACGCTACCACCTCTGTGGGTCTCAGGGGGTGATGTGTGTGGGAAGTTGATCAGAAGTTGAGAATGTTGGAAAGAATCCTATGATACTCTCGGGGCTACTTGAAAAATGAAACAAAACTAGGAAAAAACAATCGAGTAGCAATAGTTTCACGTCTGCACCACAGAGGAATGTACAGGGTCTCCGTGATTCTGCTCCCCCCTGGGCTGAAAGTTGACCATTTATATTATACTTTTGGCAATTAGCATTGAAATTTGCATTAACCCAAATTCTGACAGATTGAAAGCCAATGGAAACAACACACTAATTCGGTTTGCCCAAACGGTAAATTCTACCGCTATTACTTGAAACATCGGCCATACGGTATGTATACCGTTGGCATCATCGGAGGCTTGACCAGGACGGGGGGGGGGGGGGGGGGGATGGGAAAAATTGGCTAGGAAAAGCCCTAGGTACGAGGAGGACATTTTCTGACTGTTCACCAGTTCCAGGCCTTTTACCAGGTATGAACCGCGTGCGTGGGTACATGTACGCAACAGAGAAAATATTTGACATATGATTTTCCGTTCCATTCACAAATATCGGACTTTTCGTAAAGGGTAAACTATTCGAGTATTTTGCTACAGTTCAGAGTATGATTAGTGGACAGATCATGAAACGTTTGTTACCTAAAATCTGTTTTGAACCTCTTATGAACGAAACTGGAGCGATGCATTTTGATCTTACTACGTAGGTTACTGACCAGTGGTTTTGAGGAAGGAGCCATTATCAGTTGATGATTATCTTTGAAAACTGAAAAGCTGTCCAATAAAACGCCAGTATAACCTGAGTGAATCATAGCGTTTGAATCTGCAGTTCTTTTATGGCGATTTCTTTTATTTCTACTGTGTTTCTGAGTTGCATGTTGGCTGTAAGTTAACATAGCTTTTTCAGTGTTATACAAAAGAAAAAGATGCATCGATACAATTCACATTAATTTAGTCGACAACTGTACAGGATGTATCTTTTGTCCACACGTAAAGTGCAGATGACTGTGAAAAGATTGTTGCGCCGGAACGCCGCTGCGCTCCTTGTTTTCCTTTCTCCTCGAACTGTAACGGAACAACCATTAACCGAATCGGCACGCCATGTATGGATCACGGCACGAAGCCTATCCAGTAAGTGACAAGCGCCATGACTGGAGGTATTTTGTGTTCATATTTTGCACTCGTGTGAAATCGATCTAGTGTATAGTGTGTAGAAAACGCATTTAACCGTAGTCACTGTTTCTATACAAGAGACGCATTCTGATCCGTCTGGAGCAAACCTAGACAGTTTGTCAGGCCGTGTGTATCTAAGTATGTCCGTTGAAGATGGATTATTCGTCCGTCAGCAGAGCTTTTCTCTCAAGGCGCACAAAGTTCGTGCAAGCCAATAGCGTGTGCGTGGTTTGTGAGCCTTTGCTCAGACGGAACCATGCATTATCCGCATAAACATACGACTTAATCGTTTATCGGCCAGGACGGTTTGTTCTACATGGATAATGAATCACGAGTTCAAGATTTTAAATTGCAAATAATGGTGTCCATCGCTGGTCAGATGGACTTCCATCAGCCACTCGGTCGTTTGGAACTGTAATGTTTGTTAGTTTCTGCTGTATAAGTTATCAGTCTTTGAGTACAAAGAATCTAAAAACTTATGAAAACGAAAAATTGTGTTTTAATCCACCATGCTGCTCTGATTTATAAACGGGGGCCATAAATAGTGTTACTAATCGGCATCAAGTCTTGTCTTTCTCAAGCTTCATTATAAACGTGGGGCAGGTTTCTGTAGTATCCTCAGGCTAAGTACAGTAGCGGAACTGACAGCAGCCGTTTATATCAGGTCACAAACGGTAGGATAAGAAGATTTCGGCTACTTTCGGTCGTTTGCGTTTTGTCAAAGCTTCGTATATTTTTTTATTTAAAGCATAAATGACGTCTTATTTCCTCTTTGCAATATGCATATATTTTTTCGGCGTTCTTTGTTAGTCTGACGTCTTTGCCAACGTTTTGGCTGTTGCTGGGAGATGTAGTCAATTGGGTTAAAATATAGGCCCTGTTTGTCTGTCATGTAAGCGCTTCACGTGCAGTTGTTAGCGCCAACTGATAACACTTTTCTTCTATTCTTTGCCCCCGACGTGACAACGCGACCAGACAGTCGTGTAAATGTAAATGTACACGTGCACAGAATTTAAAACAACACTGTATAAGCAATCTACATGATTGAAGTAGTAAATAATTTTCCAATGTCCCTATAAAATTATACAGAAAAATATTTAAAAAAAATTTCAACTCCTAGTTCGCAACAAAGCAGACTGCCCAAGGAAGTGGGTGGAAGGGTATAAAATAATGGCTACACTGTAGTTCACTAAAGTAAATGTTCTGGCAAAGCGACGGTGGTAGTTTACTGTGCCACCGGCCCTAAACTGGTGGCTACCTGAATGGTTGATGAAAATCTTGTGACGGTGACCATTATGCAATACTTAGAACAATACATAATATTACTCAAGGCTTTTTATTGCTAGATTTATTTTTAAACTTGTTATCAATATGCACGTTAAGCGGTTTTGTTGTGATTTCATTCTTCATTCGTTTGTTGGATAACAAACACTCGTCTTGTTAAATAATATCGGGTCGAAGTGATAAAACTCGGTATAGAGTGTTTTCACATGACGTCACGGCGGCCATGTTGGTGTCCCAAAACAAAGAAATGGCGGCCATGTTGGTGTCCCAAACTTAACCTCTGGGAATTGAACTCTATTTTTATGCAACTACTTTTTTTTGTTTCAGTAAACCAATATGACCGGTAGTCACGTGAATGAAAACGCTCTATAGTGAAATAAATTCTCAGTCTCCTCCGTTGAATATCATTAGGATAAACTGGAACGTAAATCTATACAAAGGATTTAGAACCCTGAATTTTTAAAACTGGAAATTTACAGCAGTCGTTCAAACACGCTTGCGAAAAGACTAAAACACTAGCGCGGACTTTTCTTTTTTTCATTTGGATCTTGATTTATAAGGCAATTCAATTATTATTCTATACTGCAAGGTATATTTGTTATATACGGTATTAATTGTTACCGGCGTCAAAGTATAGCTAGTCACATTATGTAGATTATTCGTAGTTGTTGGGAACTTTCTATTATTTGCCCTAGCAAAGCTGTTTTTCGGAACACTGAAGGTTGATTTCTATCCAGCGTAATAGCGGGAGTTTGTTTCAGTCAAACGTTTGTAATCTATTTTTGCCGGGGATTTAGTTGCTGTCCGTACTATCGGGGTGTCTGTAATAGCGCGGTGTCCGCAAGGCGAGAGTTGAATGTACTTGTCATAGTTGTCAGATTTAAAACTACTTTAGTTTCTTTCAGTACCAAGTACAACGGCGTACAACGGCGCCATCTGAAGGTAGGGAACATATTTTTAGTTACTGAAAGTACCTAAATAAACCCTTTTGTCACTGCGCCTGGAGTAGATTTTGAATTCGTTTCCCAAAGATGTATTGGTTGCGCTCTCGTCACGCAATTTTGTTTTAGAAACGGAAAATAAAAGCATTTAGTGAACAGAGGTTGAGCAGCTGAAACGTTTCAAATAGAATATTACTTTAATTTCAGTTGTGCTGGGGTCAAATATAAATTGTCTTATAATAGGGAACATTGTAGTGAATTGTAGAATAGAGATCAAAGCTTACGTAGCGCAGTTACCAGAAGTGTCCTGTTGCCGGTATTAGTCATCGGAACCTGTTCCGCAAAGTCCTATTTTTATTCTTGCCCTTGTACAGTCATTAGAAAAATTGCCCGGTCCGACTTTATAGTACATCCAATGAAATAGAACAATTTCGATATATTAAAATTTTAGCTTGGCTACGGGGCTTAGGGGAATCAATGGAACAACAGAAATAGTTTTATCGCCCTTAGCTTTGTAGCCAATTAGACAAACCGTAGACAGCAGATTCACGGATCACTTGAGCCCGCGAACGGATATGCGTAGAAAAACTGCGCAGACTATTTTTTCCGCTCTGAAGGCTTACTCTGGGATTCAGAGCCAGAGCAGTGATTAAAAGTAGCAGGTGTAGGGGTAGTTGAAAGTTCATCCATTTCATCATCTGCGTCACGATCTACTGTAAAATCAACAAAACCAAAAGAAGTCAAGATGAGAGAAGTCAAAACATCCTCTTCTCCTGAGCCTACGATCTTTTAGTCAGCAGTTGAATCGTAAGCAACAACCGCTGGGAACGAGATTCTTACTACACCTGAAAGAAGTACAGGGAACGTCGGCGAAATTTCGCGACAAATGCATGGAACTGCACAGTTTTCGCAGCATATAAAAGTGGACGAAACAAGCCGTCTTTGAAGAAGAGATGAATAAAAAGCTGCTAAACGCTGTAGCCAATATTTGTGACCTTTTTTCTACCTGATCCTTCTTTCTTCACCCTCTTATTTCGTTCTATTTCTTGTCCTGGATTTTATCGACGCCCTCTTAAAAGTCGGTTTAGCTGGTCCCACTTTTGCTTAGGAATGCGTGTAGGTTAGCTAGGTATTCAGAAAAAGTAATATAATAAATGATATAATAGAATACAACTAAAACTATAAAAGTATTCTAAAGCGCTACTCTGCAATAAAAATTCAATGCTACAGAAAAGTAAGCTTATATATAAGTTAAAAGTTAAGATAAAAATTTAATCATATCGTGATACGTGACATCCTACATACATTGACTAACATTATTTCCCTGGTAGAATATAATTATAAATAAAATAATAGTTTGTCTCACGATGTAGTCACTAACTTTTAAAGTTGTAGATAGCGACATTTCCACTGGTTACAGCTAGTCTTTATCAGGCGATGAGGTCGGTGTCAGTATTTATATTAATAATAGTATCACGAAGGTCGGCTGTGATAAGAAATTCCCCGCTGAATCGGGAAGAAAATGCATCCTCAGAGGTCCGCGATTGCTTTGGCCTCCTGTTGTGTTTCTTGATCGTTGGTATCCAGGCATCCGGAATTTCTATTCCCTTATCCCTGTTGACGCTGTTAGGGTATAGCGTGGTGTGGATGGCTTCCTTGACTCTGCGTCTATACCAATGTGAGTCTCCATCAATAAAATTTACTGGTGAAGGTCTGGCTGCGGGCGAGTCGTATATCTTTCTCGTGCTCTTTGATGTTTTTCTGATTAGGCCTCCCAGTTTCGCCGATGTGGATTTTGTAGAATTCGCCAGGGATCTTACACACTACGCAGGCCGCACCACTTGTGACCTAAGTGTGGTGTCAGACTGTGCGTATGCCTTGTTGCTGTAGGCAGCTGCGAAGAGGCCCGGAAAGTCCCCTTTGTAAGGTAGAACCGCTGTGGACTGCCACGGGCTCTCTACTAGATGTTGGTCTACGGGTCAGCTTCTTCAAAAAGGAGAAAGGATAAGCGTTTGAAACAAGTACAAACGATAAACGTTTCTTCTCCTTAGAGATAGCTGATGATCGGGTCACAAGACCTTTCGCCCACTTGACAATACCGCGTTTTTCTGTTTGAGAGTGGTGTGAATCATACGCTGAGTATTGATCAGTGTGTGTCAGTTTCCTGTAGACACTGAAGGTGAGGAGTAGTGATAGGTGCACCGAATTATACCCGGTAAATGAGCAGCCATGAACATAAAGTGAGCAGCCAGAATAAATTTAAAAAATGCGCGGGAAATTTTATAAGCAATAATTATGAAGTCACAAAAGAATGTGTGGGTGTGTTGCATGCCCAGGCTTGCCCGCTCTATACCCACCCTGATTGGATAGTCAAGACTCTTTTGTTAGAGTTAATAAAAACAGCGCAAAATTTGAAAGCGTTATCATTCAACTAGAGTAAAGATTATTTTATCGCTGCTATATTCCGCAAGGATGGTTCCAAACGTTCAAGTCGAATCGACCCCTAAGCCTCTCCTGTCAGTAGACGAAGTGGAAAAAATCCAAAGGTAGAAGATAGCAAGTCTTGTTGGTCATGTGTTCCAGCTAACGTATGCCGCCATGCTAGACGCAATGATTCAAGAAGAAAAAATAAATCGCTGTAACGGTTGCGCTATTCACCATCCAAGTCAAAGACAGCACTCCTGCCTGATGATGGATAGCGAAGATGCTTGGTTTTATTTCCGAGATGATGTGGTCGAAAACATTGATCTGAATCTCGTCCTAAAAACCGCCGAGAGTGTATGCAGTGGCTTGGTTTTAAACTGGGAAAGTCGTGGGAAACATACGTGACCGAGCTGCCCAAGTTACCTTGGACCAGCATCTATCTTACTTCGTTGGAACTCGAAGGATTCAGTGAAATCGTTCAACCGAACCAGCTGGAAGATCGCATTCTGTATGCCATTTACTACGCTCCCAGTGGATTGAAATGGAAAGATTGCAGTGGTATGGAAATGAACAGCCAAGTTAAAGCACAATGCCCTGAAACCATTGTCAGAAAACAAGAAGAACCACAACAAGTCGCCATTGCTCCAAAATGCGAACCCCTTTCAAAGACGCTCTCAGCGAATTCTTTGCCGAACGAAGAAACCCTCCGAAACTAACCATCGAGATTCCCAAGACAAGTTCACGACCAAAACTGCAAAGACAAAATGGGGTTATAGAGCAGTGATGAGGATGCGTTTTACTTGATTTGTGATACTCATGCTGACAGTTTTCTTGAAAAACAATTTGATTTTATATCAGTGTTAAGCTCATTTTCTGAGTCCTAATAAACCGTTGATGCGTAAACCTATCTTTGTGTGTCTTTCTTTCTCCTATCTATCCCGAGGAAATGAAAAAGCTATTAAAGTCACGCACCGTTAGTCAGTTAATTATGCGAGTTCGCAAGCCTAAGGTTGCATAAAAATTAGTTCAGCTTTGCTGGAAAAAACCCCAAGGGAGTATCTTGACGTATTAGTATATAAAGGATCAATTAAAACACGCGACTTATAATTGTTAGCAATAGAACCAGACGAGAAATACCGTTTTAAAAACTTTATTAAAAAGCAATGACAAAAAGAGTCAAACACACAGCGATTTGAAAGGAATGAAAATGAATCATTTGACTGACTATTACAAATCCGTTTTTTTTTTTTTTCGTTTTATTTCGAGGAATAATAATTATTCCTTCCGTGTCTACACAATTTTCCTATGGCCTCTAAGCCAAGAGTTCGACTTTCTTTGTTTCTTGCGGTTTGTCTTGTTCTTTGTAGTCGGTCTTTCAGTTTTTGCTTTAAAAGAGGCTTCATTTCTCCGATATCTTGACAGTTCGTACACCGTTTCTTGTTTCTGTACTGGATTGTGATAGTGATTTTTTCCGGAATTATCCGCTTCACTTTCGTAAACGACGACTTTAACTTTAGGTTGCAGTTTCGCCTCTTGTAAATACTGTCTTCGCTGTATGTGGTCTAACTGATGAACATCCGCGAGATGGTTAGCTAATCTGACAAGGTACTTCGCCCCGCACGATGGAATCGGACAGTTTCTGCAAACTCTCTGGTAAACCATGTTGACAGTTTGATGACTGAACACAAATGACATTTTTTTCGCAACTAGTCAGTTTATATAGAGTGTCAGAAGGGCCAAACACAGTCCAGAAAGGCCATAACCAGGCCTGAAAGGCCAAAACCACGCCAAAAGAGACAAAAGGAGACAAACGGGCCATTTGTAGTTATATGGTTTTTTTTATTATTTTTCTCAGACACACGCGTGGGTGTCGCGCGTCGCTAGTCACGCAACAGCTCTCAACTTTGGAATCATCATCTTTATTTAAAAGTGTCATCACAAATAACAGTGTCTAATTAAAAAGTTTTGATCTTGCTTTAGTAATTTGCATTTCAAATTTTAGATCTTTTTATTTTCTCTACAAGTTTACTATTATTGTTATTATTTTCAAGTCATCAATCAACACACTTAAAGTTTGGTTGTTTACAGTTTTATTGAAATGCAACAATACAAAGGTCCAGGAAATAAAAAAAAATTCCATAACATTCATAGTAGGTTTAGTCTTGATCTTGTGGAATGGGCTGCTTTTCGTACAATCGATTGAGTAAGAATTTCCGCTTATCGATAGCAAGTTCCGTCGATTCCAACCAATCAAATCCTTCTGTGTCTTTAAGCTCTTTTTGAGTTTCCATCACTTTTTTGAAGGTGGGATCTTTTTTCATTGCACGCATCCATTGTAGATTCTCTAAGAGCACTTTTCTCAGCTCTTTTCTGTAAACAGGAACGAGAGCGTTCACGGCTTTACTACGAGCCACGTTTTCTGAATCTCCGTTTTCTTGGTACTGATTGATCAAAGCGTCCAGTTGGATCTTGTGGCGTTTCTCGGCTTCATCAAAAATGCGTGACCACGGCTCTAAGTTTTCTGTTTCTTCTTCTTGGGAAGACTCCGTTCCTTGACTAGAGACTTCGCTTTCTTGGGAGAAATCGCTTTCTTCGCTGTCTTCATAATTTCCAGCACCTTGTTGCAGGTATAAGGTATAGTTTGTGCTCGTCATCTTTGGTTTGAACCGCACGCGTTCTGACAGGAAACTAAACTTCAGAAAGTATAGCGTCTGTTTTATAGAAAATTGATGAAGGCGGGGTTACTAAGCGTTCTCCTTCATAAATAAAAGACCAGAAAGGCCATAACCAGGCCAAACACAGGCCTGAAAGGCCATAACCAGGCCTGAAAGGCCAAAACCACGCCAAAAGGGACAAAAGAAGACAAACGGGCCATTTCTAGTCATGTGTCTTTATTTTTCTCAGACACACGCGTGGGTGTCGCGCGTCGCTAATTTTTAATTGTCTTACAAGCTCTCTGCGATAATTCCCTTGTTCCGTTCAGGGTTTTGAAACAGGTCGCTAATAGTTTCCGATATTCTATTTCAATATCACTATTCTACACTTTTTCGAGGGTGTTTGGGGTTCCAACAGTAAACTTGCTAGCCATGTTGTTAAGGAACTGACGGTCTGAGAATCGAAGTGGACGAAGATTTCGCATCAAATAACTTGCGTCTAGCCGGTTCGGGTATTGTTATAGACACTGACTCTGGGACTACCCAATCAGAGTAGGTGTTGGATATGACTTATTGTTTCTCAAACAAAAGACACACGAGATAGTTCACATGCAAATTTTAGAGCTCGAGTCAAAGATTTGTTAAGCATAATTAGTGACTAACGCGGTGTAAAGATGAATAAAACTTTATTTCACTCAAAAACTTTAAAAATCTTTCAAAGGATCTCAAGATAGCTCTATTTCTACACAGACGGTAATGCAATATTTTTAATTTGAACAAACAGGAAGATCTTGGTTCCTTATATTGTTAAGCATAGCAATACATTTTGATCTGCGTAAATCTCGTGCAAAAGCTCTAGAATAAGAAGATAACTGTTTATCTCTTTCGATCTCTTCATGTTCTTCGGGGCTGATGACATAACCTTCAAAAGGTACGTGTTTGCCTTCAATATGTCTTTCATATAAAACCTTCAACACTCGGAAACTTTCGGGATGATGGCCGTCATCACTTGCGTACTTGAAATACGCCTGACGCAGCAAATCGTCTTTCTCTAAACAAAGTGTAGGATCTGGGTCGTCTCGAGAGTCTTCTTTCATTTTTTGGACATAAAACTTGTAAGATTCCCATACTTCGTCCATCCATTTTCTGTATCTAAGACCGTGAAATATTTTAGGACTTCCTAGACTGTTGAATCCATTGTCACACATTAAAAATCCTTCGTCATATTTTCTGTTTAACCTCTTGGCGGTGATTTTCAAACATCTCCTTTATCTCTCTATAAGGATGGAATCTTGTGAACCGTGGCTTAGGTGAATATGAGAGCCGCTCCTTGATAGGATGCGATATTGGCTGGTCTATCCACATGAAAAAGTTACACTCTTTTTTGTGGCACGTCAGAAACATGCGATCCTGGCTCCAGGGTTGTTTACTTTTTCTCAATGCTAGTTTGTTAGAACAATCACAGACCAACTGAGCTGCATATTTTTTCACATCAGAGTGTGTTTGATGCGCGATACGCTCTATGTCCTCTTTCCATTCTGAAGCAGGGGCAAACATAAAGCACATTTTCTCGGGACAGTAAACATAGCTAAATCCTTGCGCTTTTTCTACCAATTCCAACGTTGAGCGGGGATGAAACGGGCAGAACTGACCGGGTAAGGAACTCTCTTTATTTTCTGTCAACAGAGGTGTAGCGCTAGATTCCACTCGAAACATTTCTGTTTTCTCCAACAAACGTAAGACAACCTTGTTTTCTAAAAGTGGAATAGCGCTTTTGATAAAAGCGGCCTTTTATTTTGCAAACATAATAGTCTGGCGACGACCAATCAGCGTTGGGCTGCTTACTTATCAAGGACCCATCAATCAAAAGTGCCCCCTAACCTGTCAACACACCCACACATTCTTTTGTGACTTCATAATTATTGCTTATAAAATTTCCCGCGCATTTTTTAAATTTATTCTGGCTGCTCACTTTATGTTCATGGCTGCTCATTTACCGGGTATAATTCGGTGCACCTATCACTACTGTGAGGTGTCTAAGAAGACGATCTTGCTGTGTATCTCGGTATCCATTGTGAGACGGATTGAGGGCTGCTGGCAGAAAGTTGTCAACATTGCCTTGGTCCAGGATTGTGAAAGTGTCGTCTACGAACCGCTTCCAGATCGTGGGCTTGTACGGTGAGGTTGCTATTGCCTGTTCAAAGGACATCTCCATGTAGAGGTTAGCAACAACAGCAGAAACGGGGCTACCCAGAGTTGCACCTTGCTTTTGTTCGTAGATAGACCAATCGTACTGGAAGTTTATGGATCTCAAATGAAATCTAGGAGGTCTGCAGTCGTAGCAGGTGTTAGCATGTTGCGGTCAGCAAGGTTGAGGTCACTCTCCAGCTTCTGTAACGCGGCTCGTACAGCATCTTGGATGGGGAAGTTGGTAAACAGGAACTCTACGTCGAATTACACCACGATCTCGTATTCCTGGATCCTCTCACTACTGATGGTGGATGTAAAGTAGCCTGAGTTGGTCATTTTGAAGTCCGAGGGACCTGTTAGTAATTGAGGTTACCGCCATTGGCAAACTGAGGAGGGCAGTGTTATCACGGCGGTAGCAAAATGCTTGGACAAAGAACCGGCGTGGCTATTGAAGAGGATCCAGGACCTTCAACGGAAGGCTCATCCCACTCACTCGCGGCCGGCATGGACACTCGTTAATTTTTTAAGTGTGGAAGACACGGCAAAAAATCTGAAAGTTGCCCTCAGATACAATGGACGCAGGCAAAGAAATTTTGATGATCAAGAAGTTTTCTCCAAAACGTGAAAATCTGTCAGGGGAAATAAGGGAAAATCTTGCTGACCAAGCAGCCAGTGGTATTATAACTCTCTGTCATACGAGATGGACATTGCGAACACAAGCTTGCTTTCAGCGCATCATAATTACTCAGCTCTCCTTCAGGAGTGGATCCTTTGTCTTGACGAGAGGTTGTAGTCAGATGTGCTCAAGAGTTAAAAGTAACCTTCCATCTCAGAACCAACCGTGCCCAGGGAAAAACGTGCAAAAAGTAGCAAGGAAACCATCCCATCCTGCAACACCACAGAAGCATTATCGGGGCATTTAGTACTTTGAAGTACCGACTTCATGATCCTGATCAGTGTAGTAGACAACAGTTTTAATCAACGAAGTTTTAATGTAGTGGTCGCTAAGATTCTGGAGTGAAGGGAACAAAGCGCCTCATAAGGAAGCCAATCACAGCTGGAACAACCCCGTACATTTAGGAACACACCTACCCAAGGAGTGACAACCATCAATGCTTTGCAACGGCTGATGGGCAGGAGATAAAAAACTTTTCTCCCCGTGGGACAAAAATTACACTTTCCAAAGACAACCCAGCCTAACAAAAGCCGGAAAAGGTTTTATCTGGCATTGTTTGTTTTCTGATATACGCTATTCTCTGCTTGAACTGAGTGAGTAAAATTATTGGTCGCCAGCGGATGATAAATTAAAGCAAAAAATGTTAAAGGGTTAAGGCTTATTCCTGATCAAAACTAAACCAAGGTTTTGTAATCTTGTTCATTAAATATGATTTTAAAAGCCAAATGGAAGCTAATACATGTAGTAAAGGAAAGTCTAAACCAAAACTAAGGAACAAAAATCTTTTTGAAGTAAATTGATTGATTAGTAATTAAACTTAAATCAAAGTTCATGCTAACCAAGGATTATCCTCATTGGGTTTTGAACAACTTGGCCCAGGTATATAGATGTGATGGACTAGCCTGTTGTCCTGGGGGGGGGGGGGGTTACTCCTCGGAATTCTTGGTAGGGGTGTGCCAGCCGGTTCTCCAAATGCTGACCCTATTTCATACCAAACATGCTTGTAGTGTAATTAAGCTTTGCATCAGTACCAAAGTCAAGAATTGATAAAATTTACCCGAAAATTCTGCTTGAACTGACGATATATTTTGGATACTTCACCTTCTCTAATATTCATTTGGAGTTGAAAAGACAAATATGCTTATATGGTTCCCTGGAAAGCCATACCTGATTTAAGACCATAATGGTCAAAATCTATATCTGTTTTCTGAGACCAAAACGGCTCAAAACCCATATCCTTTGGGGCAGCACATATCTATATAGCTCATATAGGGGAGTATCCCCCACCCCCAGGCTCTTGTCTAGGGAGGAGTACACAACATTAATTGTCATTGCTTCATACTCCATGGGCCACTTTGCGATTTGAGGTTACCCTTACCCTTTTTACCAGGTGCAATTTCACCAGCTATCAAAAATGTTATTCCCTGTTGAATGATACAGACATTTTTGAGTCACTTATGATCAATTTTTTTGAAGGGGGCATGCCTTTCAACCCCTCCTTAGAGTAATGGCCTAAACTTTGTAGAATAACCTAAGGGTAGTCCTTTACTTTTCCAAGGGATTAAGGTGAGCATCAGTTTACGCACACTGTTGCCTATTTTGTTCGCTTTACAATCCCCGAGAAAAATAAGCCAACACTCAGTCTACTTAGAACTGCTTATTGGTATGACTACACTTCTAGAGAAGTATGATGTAATAGGCAGTAACCCAGTAACTAAAAGCTAAATAATATAAACCACAGATTGTGCTTTGTCAAATACTCCTTCTTTCCTGCTCAACTAATTTCTCCCAGCCAGGTGCCCTCCTAAAGAACACCTCCTTTTCAGTTTGGGATTTCCTGTCAAGGTCATGCCTATTGTTTTCTGATAATTCAAGAACAGTGTACAGACCATAATGATCACTAGGTGGAATTTTGGCCTTTGTCAACTTGTTACCAACTACACTCATTTCCTTAACTCTGAAGTCTGATAGTTTGCACAGAACTCGATCAAGCCGTGCTTTCAGGCTTGTAGCATTGTTGCTATTCCCAGCTACTGAGAATGGATTTCTGCTCTGGTCCCAGGTATAACCATTACTGTCTGTATTTCCAGGGAGTGACAGCCATGCATCAGTCCAAGATGATGGCAAAACAACAACACCATCAACTTTAAATCTATCTTCATGTATGTTCATATCACCCATCACACAAACGTTATCATAAGCAGATAGAATTTGTAGTGCTTCCTTCAACTGTAACTCTCTTAAACGAGTATTGTAGCCTGCATGCACCAGGTGTGTTGTTCCAATTGCAAATTGAACATTTGATGAAACAACAGTTTTGGTTTCTGCTGTGACAAGTTTACGATTGTAATATGGAGAATTCTTGAATGGACGAACAAACCACTTATTCACAGGAAAAACACTTAGAATGATCACAAAATAACTGCCTTGTTTACTGACATCAGGTGGAATCATATGATATCTAGCAAACCATTCTTGTTTTCGCAAAAGCCCAAGATTTTCCAGTGTCACTTCTTGAAAAGCCAAAATATCTGGTTCAAGATCTTGCACAAGTTGTCCTAATGCTTTCATTCTTTTCTGCATCTTGACAGGAGAAAACCAAATGTTCCATGTCAGCATGCTAATTTGCTTTCGCGATCCTGTTATTCCAAACAGTGAACTAGTCGAAGGAACGCTCAGGAAAGATCGCAGAGCGTACACAACAAGTATTAATACCGACAGGACCTGTAAAGGGCCTCGAGAAATTGAAAGAGACATAATTTAGGACAGCTTTCCACGTAATTTTAAATTCAACAACTTTTTCTAGCTGTAGGAGCTCATGTTTTCTCTCCTCTCTCGTCCTTACTCACCAGGGCCTTGAGAAAATCGACCGAGACACACTGGGTCCGATGTCAGAAGTAAAATGGCGGACGAAGTTGAATTTGTCAGCGATGAAGACATTCCAAGGGTGCAGAGAGTTAAACGCAAGGATATTTTCACAAGTACGGTTTGTCTGATATAATGTTAAGTCTTGGGTGAAAGGATGTTGGCAAGATTTCCGCACAGCTTCATACATTAATTTTGCATGCGTTTTGCGACTCAAAACTCTATTCACGCTTGCCGTTTTTTGGAAGAAAGTTAGTACGACACTACAGACAGTGGCGCATGTTTAAGTAATGTATGGCCGAGGCTGTGCCGAAATCTTTCCAAACTTATTTTGTTTATTAATAAGTCTTATATTTACATGTAGTTAGGTCCCCAATTTGTTTACGATTTATAAACTTAACTAGTTGAGACAGTCGTTAATAAAGTTATTATATTATTATCATCATCATCATCATCATCATCATCATCATCATCATCATCATCACCATCATCATCATCACCATCATCATCATCATCATCATCATCATCATCATTATTATTATTTCTCAGTTCTATGAAAAATTATGCGTTGTTTATGACATCCTCTCCGATCTAAATGTTTGGTTTAATCAACAGAGTTGATGAGGTAATTAATGGCCACTGTAAAGTGATTTGAGCACAGGTAGCCCAGTCATGCTTCAGTCATGTACGGTAATATGAATGTCATGGTACGGTAACTGCTGCTAAAATATTGTGGAATTAGATGGTTTTCCACTCGGGAAAATAATTTCTGATTTGAAGGCAAAATCATGAAAATTATGATTAAATTGAATAAAACTGAACTCCTTTGGATAGCTATTTGTATTTTGTTTCCTTTTGAACTGATTCATGGTGACTCCAATGGGGTTCAGTTCCAGTGTTTTTTACTCTTATTTGGAGGAGGCAGCATGGTCGAGTGGTTAGGGCGCCGGACCTGAAATCGGGAGGTCCTGGGTTCAAGTCCCGTTCTGACCGCTAGCTGGAGTTGTTTCTCGGTATCCCCCGGTTCAACTCCTCGGCCTTGTTTGTAAATAGCCAGCTGGGATTCTTACGTTGTATTTGAAAAATTTGTTTCTTCCTGTTTGTTTCACTGTCCCTGAAAAGACCCTTTCAGGGAGAGGATAATTAAGTAATTATTTTATTTTTATTATTTTTATTATTTTGAAGCCCAGCAGATCCAAAACTGCAAAACTTAAAACACTTTTCTTTCAATGCCTGTTGAATGATGCTTTAGTTGTTTGTTCCACTTGCTTATCTGTTTGAAATTTCATTAGCAACCCGGTTGGGTGCTTCAAATTACTTGCACACCTGGTGGATGAGAGATAAATGGTTCATCTCCAAAACAATAAATTGATTTTGTCTCAGTCACCCACTGGATGTCAAAGTAATTTGAATTGCATGACTGTTTGGCAGATACATGGTAGTCTGTAGGGGCATTTTTCTACATCATCAGAACAAAAATTCATCTTCCAAATTGGCAATCTTAATCACCCTGGAGTCAATGATCACTTTTCATTCAACTTATTTATTCTGACTAGTTTTCCATGTTACAGTGCTCCCACCAATCATTGTAACTCCACTGCTCACTATATAAACCACATACAACCCACAATACCTTGATTCGCTCTGATGGAGGGCAAATGCTGGAAATGTCAGCACTCGAATCTCTTTATGGTGGCCAAATTACCTTATCAACTTTGTTCATAAAACCATTAAGTATTTGTTTCCACTCTCCACTGATGCGGCACCACAGTTTCTTTAAAAACTATTACCCCCTTATAAAACTGCGGTGTTTGTCTAGACTGATCTTGCCTTGCACATGTAGGTCTTGGTGGTTGTGATACACCAGTGAGTGGATCAACAGTTTATGGATTTCAGACTCCAAAGCGACGCGGTGCATTAGCACAGGCTGGTGAGTTTGTTTTTATTGTTGTCAGAATCACATATGATGGTGACATTTATGTGCTGTGACATTAATTCCTTTACTGCTAAAGCCAGCAAATTATGACTTAATTATGTACAGCTAAGGACTGTATAACTCATTCCTCCCATCAATGTAATTGCCTGATTTCATACCGTGGGGGTCTGGGTACAAGTCTGTGTATTATGGGTTATGGGACTCAACACCCACATAGCCAGAAAGAGCACACCGAACTTTACAACATTCTCAAGTTTGGTGTTAATCAAGCTAATATTAGGAAAGATACAGCCATTCGAAAACTCCAAATTTTACTAAGAAATGTATGGAACGCCGGATGTGACGGACGATTTGTCCGGCATTCCATACATTTCTTAGTAAATTTTTTAAGTTTTTGAATGGCTGTATCTCGCCTAATATTAGCTTGATTAACACCAAACTTGAGGATGTTGTAAAGTTCAATGTGCTCTTTCTGGCTATGTGGGTGTTGAGTCCCATATCCCATAATACACAGACTTGTACCCAGACCCCCATGGTATGAAATCAGGCAATGGAAAATGACATGTGTGCTCTCTTACATTTTTACACAGTACCCTGGACAAAACAATTCAGGATTGATATTTTCAAAAATATTGTAAAAACCGTAAGGGGGAAGTTTATTTGTTTTGTGTTTTGTTTAGGAGGGATTGTTTAAATCCTCCTTTCTAAAAGGCACATTGTGAAACTTTGGGAAAGTGTCTTCCTTTGACTTTTGAACTGTCTAACAATTTTCCTAGGCGAAGCAAATTTGGTGTGAAAACTGTCATAGCCACATACAGTTTTCATGCCTTTTTTGGTGGCCTGGGCATCCACATTTTAACTTAAAACATTTTTGCATGTGTGCAATTTTATATTTTGTTGAAGTTATTGCTTTTTATCATTGAATTGGGTGAATTTTTGTTAGAATTATTGAAATTATAACTCCTCATCCTAATAATTATTGTTTTGTCCGAGTGCTATGGCAGATTTAAGCATTTAGTACCTGAAATTAACCCAAGCGAAGCTGCTCGCGTGTTGCATTCCATTGTATGTGTGCTTGGATAGTCATGTAACTAAAAGCATTGCTACAGAAATTAATGACTCACATGTTTACTAGTTTTTGTTTGTTTTGTACCTTTGATTTTGCTGGGTGTCACAAAGAATTTTCCCCTGAATTGACATACACGCTTGCCTTGGTTTGAGACATAAGCCAGTCTAAACATGACAAATTAATAATCACTAGTCCCCATGTATTCACCACTAAGAACCCTCCCACCACAAAAAAAGTTAATGACAACCCTGATATACACCCAGTTAATATTAATAAATGAAACATACACAAATATTTCATACCATGAGGTAGACTATTGAAGTGAAAGCTGTATGATTACAGAAATATGTAAGTTGTGACTTTTTGTGTTACTTGTCAACTTTACAGCCTCCTCAGCAATTCATAACAAAACACCAGCAGATCATATTCAGCTGCCTACACCAGCTTGCCAGAAAAGGAAGACCCCCAAAAGCGTTAAGAAAGGTAGAAGAAGGATATCTCAGTGTCGAGACAAAATCAGGGCTGTTTCCAATACAGTATTTCCTCTCTTTCTGAGCTTCCTCAATTTTATGTCGTTGTTAGATTAAAATAAATACCTATCTTTAGAATGCTAAAAAAAACCTCAATTTGCTGTTTTCACTTTTTGTCATCGGTCATATCCTATGTTTACTAAATGCAATAATTAACTAAGTGAGATACATGACTTGTATTAAGATCTTGGGCTTCCAACAGCCCTACAATCAACAAAATTCCTGTTTTTTAGTTTAATGCAACTAGTCAAATTGGGATAGGAATGCATAATTTCTTAGATGAGGAAACTCCGAGGAACGGATTTACATTTTTACATGTAAGCTAGTGACACAAAAACAATTGTGTAATTGTACATTTGCATTCAGTGGACCAAAAATTGTCATTTACATTTATGCCTGTGTCATTTACTGATTAATACATCATTCCATCACATTATTTCCATTGCGCATATGCCACACATTGACATTCCAATCCTAGCAGTACGTAGGAATTGTTTGTCCCATGAACCTACAGGCTGTAGTTAAATGGTCTTAGCTCCCACAAGTCCCCTGTAGCTCAGTGATAGAGAATTCAAACTAGTAATTGGAAGGTCTTAGGTTTGACTGCTGATAGCAGCACTTGCACTTTTTTCAGAGTATGCTGGTGTCATTTACCGATTAATACATCATTCTCATTCCCTGGTGAAAATCTTTTGAGGATCTTTAAAGATCCTCAAAGATCTTCATGAAGATCTTCGAGGATCCTTATGAAGATCTTTAAGGATCCTTAAACAATCTTGCAAAGATCTTTAAGGATCCTCAAAAATCCTTGCCAAGATCCTTAAGGATCCTCAACTTTCTTGCCAGGATCCTTGAAGATCTTGGCCAAGATCTTTGAGGATCCTCAAAGATCCTTAAGGATCCTTGCAGATCTTGCCAAGATCTTGTCAAGATCTTTAAGGATCCTTTGCAGATCTTGCCAGGATCTTTGAGGATCTGCAAAGATCCTTTGCAGAACTTGCCAAGATCTTTGAGGATCTTCAATTATGTCGCCAAAGATCTTAAAAGGATTTTCAAGGATCCTTTGCAGATCTTTTCAAGATCTTTGAGGATCTTCAATAACCTTGCCAAAGATCTTCAAGGATCCTACAGGATCCTTTGCAGCTCTTGCCAAGATCTTTGAAGATCTTCAATAATCTTGCAAAAGATCTTCAAGGATCTTGAATGAACCTTTTCAAGATCTTGTACTACTTTGAACTTTCCAAAATCATAAAAACATTTGTGACTGAAATTTTCGATGAGTCTCAGAATAAGCTGTTGAGAATGTACATGTAGTATGTAGATGAAAAAGAACATCAGCATGTCATAAAAGGGCTAATTTTATTGAACAATCCCTAACTTATTTTAGTTAAGATTCAGGAATTTATTTGTATATAAATGTAGGTCTACAATGCTAAATCAATACAAAATAACTTGTGTAAATAAAATCAGAAATAGAAACATAACTTTTAATATGTATTGTGAAAGAATAATATTCAGCAGATGGATATTTTACCTCAACCATGATGGACAAAATTTTGACTACAACATGAAGCCTGGGTGATCACGATCCTAATGTTAATGTACAAGAAACTGTAATAATTTTTATTCTAAAATTTGGTTTGACAATTGCCAGTGAAAACGTTTGTACAAGAAAACATAATAACAGAAAAACAATAACTTATAGCAACTTAGCTCTGATTATGTACAAAAGTTCTAATGACAAGGCTACACAGTGCAACAAATTTCAACAGATGTTGTTCACAACATTAGTGCAAGTCGAAATTCCTCTCTAAATTATCAGCCTTTAACAAAACTTAAAAGTTACTGCCTTGTCTGCACAACTTTAACACATTTATAGTGGCTCAGAAAAATTGTAGTTTTTCCCTCGTGATGACCCACAAAATGTGGAATAACTATATTCTAGGTAATGAATAATGTAACAAAACAGTGCAATCACAACATCAGCAAATGTTGTGCTACTAAAAATATTTGATAGGCATAATAATTGTGCAAGCACAGTGCTAAAAGACAAAAAAGTACCAATTTGCTTGTAATTTACATGACCAAAACAATTTGACCCTCTAATTTTCTATTAAACTATCAAACATCAAGTAATGAATTCAAGGCTCAAAGTTACAAAATTTTTTATTTTTTCATTGTTCCTGAGTAGTGTATATAGTAGTAGAAGTCACAATTCATAACCATACTAAATCAGTTAAAAATAGGCTCCCCTGCTTACAAGTGACTTAGCTTATTGAGCAGGATTTGGTGACTTCACACACTCTGAAGCTGCAGTCTTGAGTTTCGGCCTTGACAACAACATTGAGTTGAAGATCTACAGCAAAAAGAGAAAAAATCATGCACTTTGGTCAGTTCTTCTGTGTGATTACAGTGTTCACATTCGTTTTTAACTGATGGTGCTATTTTATTGTACATGTGGGCATTATAATACTCCACCAAATGACCTTCAACTTCAATCAAATCACAGGCAAATTAAAGTAATGTTATACTCGATCGAATAGGTCACCACACAAATAAAGCTTGCAATTGATTCTCAGTACAACTACAATCATCTGATTGTTCATTTCAACTAGCGCTACAATTACAAACTTACCCCATAAAAACGTTTGTAAATGTTTTATTTTAAAAATAAATAGGAAATGGCTACCTCGACAACCGAGATCAGATGAATTTGTAGCGAAATTCACAGAAGCTCATGCATTCATTTGGTTGAATTGTGCATCACATTTTCAAGCCAGTCTTTTATCAAAATCATTGATATTAAAGCCTACCTGTTTCTAAAAAGTAGTTGTCCACGATTTGTTGCTTAAAGCCATCATTTTCTAGCTTAAAAGAAGAAAAAACCGAGGAAATGTGCCTTGTTTCCTTGAGTCCTGCGAAAATCCAAAAGAAACGGTCTTTCTGCGAGCCTGCGGTGTATAGCTGCTGACCAAATTTGGCTTTGCTCGTGCCCAGTCTTCCAAGTCTGATGGAAATCCAAGATGGCTGCCGCTCTTGGCTCGGTGGATGTTTCCTTGTTTCCTTTATAAAAGAAGTATTGTGCAAGAAAGCGACAGGGTAATCATTTGATGAAGACTGTGAGCTAACTTTTAGCTATTGGAAATCACTCTTTATTTATAAGAATGAATTACTGAGTCTGAGTATCACTAAGACACTATCATGCTGCATGACAAGCACTGATCAGACAATCAGCTGAGTAAACTTATTTATTTGTCTATTGAATTATATCCTTTGGTGGGAAGCCATATAAAGCAGAAATCTTGGTGCAACATATCACAAATTTAAATTGCCAAAACGAAATTCCATATTCCACGTACCCGTTTCTCTGAGACATCCAAGCAATAGTTCCAAGCAAAAAAACAGCAGTATTGATGACACTGCATTATTGCAACTTTCAGAGTTTTAGTCAACAGTCTGTACTTTCCAACACCTTTAAGGTATAATTATTTACTCTGGAAGCTCAAACTCAGTAGAAACAGAAATTTTGATTCTTAATTTTAAAAGTGACAAATGTATTTGTTACTAAAGCGGGCAGATCGGTGTGACTTTCTTTCGAACACACTATTTTAACTCTATATCTTCATCAAGAAACCACAAACGCTCAAATTTGCTGCCTCCACCTGCCCTTTCATCCCACAAGCTTAGGAGCAATAACCGTTTTATAATTCCGGTGTGCAAGACCAATCGTTAAAAAAACTCTTTTATTATTAGTCATTAGTAGTAGTATGTAGTTTTTTAAATAATGTCCTTTTTCCTCTCGCAGAGTTCTATGCATTCTTCTTTATTATATGTTACCTGTAATTATTAAATTTTTTCTATATTTTGTATATATATTTATGTTTTTCAGTTTCATACAATTTAATTATTTGTACACGCAATTCAGTCTTTGGACTGCGAAGTGTATTTGAATAAACGGTCTTATTGATTAATAAAATAAATTACCAAATGCCTACACTGTAATTGCAAGTGTAATGGCCTTTTATTTTCCATCACCTTTTTTTTCTATTTATCATAGGGGTCTTGCAAACATCCTCATAATAATATTTAAATCCTTGAAGCTCATGAAGGATCCTGGCAAAGGTCTTTGCAAGATCCTTACTTTCAAGGATCCTTTTAAGATCCGTCAAAGATAATTCAGCTTAATTTAAAAATCCTTTAGGAGCCCTAAGGATCCTGACAAAGATCTTTGCAAGATCTTCGAAGGATCCTTATTAAATTGTTGAAGATTTTGGCAAAGATCTCTTGCAAGATCTTTGAAAGGATCTTTTAAAGATTCTTCAAAGATCCTCATTAAATCCTTGAGGATCCTGGCAAAGATCTTTGCAGGATCTTCAAAAGGATCTTTCTAAGATTCTTTAAAGATCCTCATTAAATCCTTGAGGATCCTGGCAAAGATCTTTGCAAGATCTTTAAAAGGATCTTTCTAAGATTCTTTAAAGATCCTCATTAAATCCTTGAGGATCCTGGCAAAGATCTTTGCAAGATCTTTAAAAGGATCTTTGTAAGATTCTTCAAAGATCCTCATTAAATCCTTGAGGATCCTGAAGGATCCTTGCAAAGACCTTTGCAAGATCTTTAAAAGGATCTTTGTAAGATTCTTCAAAGATCCTCACCAAATCTTTGAGGATCTTGAAGGATCCTTGCAAAGATCTTTGCAGGAATCTTTGCAAGGATCTTACAAAGATCCTTGCAAGATCCTTACCAATTCCTTGAGGATCTTTGCAGATAGTATAACAAGATCTTGCATATGCAGGATCTTTGAAGATCTTTGGAGGATCTTCAAAGATCCTATAAGGATCCTTTGAGGATCTTTATCTTTAAAGATCTTTGGCAGGTCTTTGAAGATCTTTAAAGATCCTTGAAGATCCTGTGAGGTTTTTCACCAGGGTTTATTCACCAGGCTTAACACATTCCACCACATTATTTCCGCAGGATGTTTGTCACATATGAACCTAGTTTAATGGCCTTAGCTCCCATGAGTCTCCTGTAGCTCAGTGGTAGAGCATCCGAACTAGTAATAGGATTGGGAAGGTCTTAGGTTCAACTCCTGATAGGAGCACCCACATTTTTTCAGGGTACACCGGTGTCATTTACTGATTGATACATCATTCTCGTTTATTCACCAGGCTTAACACATTCCACCACATTATTTCCATAATTTGCACATGTGCCACACATTGACAATCAGTGATAGAGAATTCAAACTAGTAATCGAAAGGTCTTAGGTTTGACTGCTGATAGGAGCACTCTGATAGGAGCACTCTATCACTGATTGTTTTAATATTAATTTATGTATTGTAAAATTGTCACTGAAAAACCCCTATGGGGAGTGTCAATAAAGTATTGTATTGTATTCCAATCCTAGCAGTATGCAGGATGTTTGTCCCATGAACCTAGTTTAATGGCCTTAGCTCCCATGAGTCTCTTTTAGCTCAGTGGTAGAGCATCTGAACTAGTAATCGGAAGGTGTTAGGTTCGACTCCTGACAGGAGCACTCAGATTTTTTTTTCCGAGTATGCCTGTGTCATTTACTGATTGATACATCATATTTCTCAAAAATTGTAATCTACCATCAACCATTTTAGACTAATTTTCTTGCTTTTCCTCAACTTCGGTAAAGTGAATTAATTGACTTCAAAGTCAGTATTGGAAGGTATAAAGAGGATATTTAAGTGACCTGAAAGGAAAATCCTTTAATAGCAATTCAAGACCAAAATCTGGGTAAAATTAATGTACATGACTTTTTGTGCATTCCAGATAAATTTCAGGTTAACCAACTGGGAAGAAGTTTAATAAGAACTTTTTAAAGTTGCACAAAGCTGTCAGTACCTACATACCTTGTACTTGTCAGGAAACTTTAAAAAGATGTTTACATGTAGGGTCCCCGTTGATACCAGTCCTGCGACTGAAGGGATTATACCCTGTTTAAATATCAACTATTATTATTATTATTATTGTTATTATTATTATTATTATTATTATTATTATTATTATTATTATTATTATTATTCAGTGGTTATTGATGTTGGTAATATTGTGGTTTTCAGGGGATAGAAGGAATGTCTCGACAACTGACTGTGATGAGGTAATCTCATTTTGTTGAAATAAAGAATTTTTCCTTTTGATCCTCATAATGGTTTCCATGAATTTCAGTTGTCCATTGTGTTTCAGGATATATTGACTGACGCAACTCAGGATGAAAACAATGTTAGTGGGTATTCTTTACGTCACAGAAGGAAAGCAGTGCTTCTAAAAGGTGTGATTATGTCATTTCAATGTAGTAGGATTGCTCATTACAGGCCATACTTATATAAAGTATGCTCAATGCCTTAATTGTCTCAGTTTAGGTGATTTCACCACTGGGTTATTTTAAGCTGGTGGCCTTCCCTTCACCTAATCCTCTTGCCTTCAATGGATGTGTATGCTTTGGGAAAGCAACTGCTAAATTTGTCTGAAGTATGTGTTTGAACTGAAAGCCACCATCTTGGATTGGAAAATAGAGGAGAGTTGGAGAAAATTAAAAAAAAGTGGCCAAGGTAGAGGGAATAAGGGTAAAAGATGAACGAACAATTCCCCTCCTGCCATTTTTCACTCTTTTTTTTTTCACTCCTCTCCTACCTAACATACTTGTTAATTGTTTTGTCAAACCAAGATGGCATCTAAAACAATAAATTACCAAGTACCATCACTTGCCTGCGAATTCACTGCAAGCTACATAATTATTCATCCTAAAGGAGTAACCTTGTTAGTAGCCTACCATGCAGTTATTTTTAGGGGATTCATATTACTCCCTCCCTACAAATGTCTTCTTCCCAGATGTACAGCGCGTAGGTATTCTTTTCCTGTTGTTTCATTTGAGTAGCCCTCCTAGCCAATCACCATTTAGTCATTATCTAACTATGACCAATAAAATCAATCGTTAAAAAGCAGACTTCCAGAATTGCTGTGGAAAATTCTTTCTTGATCAACACTTTGTAGATTGAACATACATGTATGCCTAAATAATATACAATAGTATACTTTAACTCCATCATCTGTTGGAATGGTTTGGATTTCATGCAGACGTTTTGTAGATACTGCTCTGCAATCATGGGAGGCTATTTAGTAAAGACCCATATCCCACATTGATGGTGTGGAACGCAACTCTTTGCACTGCTAATTTTTAGGATAAGAGCTGTGTGTTTTATTATTCATTGTAGTTAGGTCAAAAAGTATGTACATGTACTTGATGTAATCTTAGCAAGAGTAGAAGGATATATCCTGGTAATAAAAAATTACAGAAATTGATCCTGGTGTGAAAATTAATACATTACATACATACTTTATTTTCTCATCCCCGCAAGGCTTTTCAGACTCAATCATAAAATATATTGAGAGCAGATGCAAGGGTGCCTTAAAAGCACACCGACATACTGTTATCTGAGCTCACCCCCAGCTGTAAAACATTCATGGGTATCCTACCAGTAATAATTAGAAACATTACCATTAGTATGTGATTACATTGTGGAATGTTTTTGTTATGTAGGTAATGAGCGAGATTCTGATTCAGAAGATTCTGACAGTGAATCACTGGATGCTGAAGAAATTGCATCAAGGTACAGCTGCATGTAAATTAACTTTAAAAATAACATATAACTTAGCTGATACATTGCTCAAACTCATGGAGAGCAAGACTGTGACAATAATAAATTTTGCATGTACATCTGTTGTTTGGATTCATAAAGTAGAAAAGGTGGGGGCTGGGGTGTGGAAATCCAGGTACTTGTGATAATAGTCTGTTTCATACAATTTCAATTTATCAGTACATGTTAGTATTTATAATACTTGATTTCTTCATAAGTGGCACTGAAAACTTGTACTCAGTGGTTGAAGCATGCTGGTTTGCCAGGCACATCTTCCCAGATGGGCTAGTCAAAGCAGACTGTGAGGTTGTTTGGGGTCCTTTTATAAAATAATTATTACATCAAAGGGTCTTGCTGTTAGGGTCATTATGTTGCCTGGGTATAATGTGTAATAATATTTTGAAATGGGTTTGTTGACTGATTTCAGGGTATCCAAGAAAGTCACAAATGGAAATACAAACCAGGTTGGAATATTATCATTACTAAAACAATTTGTACCCTCTTGCAGTAGTTCCAACGGTGATTCCCTTGAGTTATTTTACTCTTTGAAAAATTGCCAAGCATATGTGAATCCCTCACCCATCATCAAGTTTGTTTTTAAGCTTTCTGTCTTTGGATATTGTAATTTCTGAGTGATTGGAAATGACTTATTCTTTGACAAACAGTGTCCCAATAACAGCAGTTTATTTATTTTCCCTTACTTCAGGCTCACTGCCATTTTAATCTAAACAGAGGACAGTAAAAAAATCAAACTGATTTGTAGAATTCCAAAAGAAACGAATGTAAAACAAAGCTAATACGGTATTACGCACAATTTGTGTATGATGGTAGTACAGGAGCCACAGCTACTACTCAGGGTTTTTGTTTGAGGCCAGAGGCTGGACGTTACGTCCTTGCTACAGGTATGTGATTTCTGGTACTTTGATGCATACCTTGAGAGTTTTGAAACACAAAGTCGCCGGACAACAGATTTATAGTTCCATTAACATGTAACTCAAAATAATTTTGCTATGACCTGCACAACTGTATGAAAGGTTAAAATATTGTCAACAAATATGAGAGCTCTACTATTTACTATCATAAAGTATTTCAAGAAATGACTCCAAAGCTATAATCCAGGCTAGAAGACTGCTTCTCCTGCCTCGGAGTGTTTCAGAGGGTATAATTTCAAAACTTTCTCATGACAACATGCCGCTGGACCCTCTAGAAGCTCGCTTCATACCCCATAGCGTGGACATCCCCGTCCGGTGATTTTCAGGATAGATCCGGTACTCTCCAGTACCCCTGACTACTGGTGATTTGCTTTTTTCTTCTCAGATAGAGGATGCCCGTGAAGAGTATTTTGAACAGCAAAGTTCCAAGTGTATCACATCCGATCACACTCTGTCAAAATTAAATATGCCTCGCATGGATCAACAGGTACTCCTGTGATATTTTATAAACTAGAAATCACAGTAATTAACTGTGTGAATTTTGATTTGAACATAGAAACTGCTGGTCCAGTTAAACCAAGTTTCCAGTTCTCATCCCAAGGAGAGATTTGACTTGTACCACAAGCTACAAACTTTCTTTGACAAGTGGATGTTTCACTTGAGGTACGAATGCTTCATTAGTGTATCGTCACATGTACATGTAGGTTCTTTGTATATTTTTTGTCCGTTCCGATGATTAGTATATTAGCGGAGCTCCCGCGCGCGCCACAAGGCGCGCGCGAGCGGAGCCCCATAGCAAAGAGATTTTGGTACACCCATCAATGCGAGAAATTTTGGTTTGGTTATGACGTCACTTCCGTCCGACCGACCGTACAACGTACGTACGTGCGTACGCTCCTCCATGTAAGCAATGTGAAATGAGACCCTCAAACCTTGTGCTGGAAATCAGGTTTTTTTCGGCGGGAAAATGCATGGCCAACTGCGCTGCCGGCCGCGTTTGTTTGGCAGGAAATTGCATCGCTAACTGCGTTTGAGAAAAAAAAATTATTTTGAAGACGACGTGTACGACAAAACACAAACTCAATTTATGAATAAGTCTACAAACATGTAAAGCAAAGAAAGGGAGATAGAAAGAGATCGAGAAAACAGGCGACGAAGAAGCGAAGTTCCACGTCAAAGAGAGCGATTGAGAGCGGTAGCAAACAGGCGAAACATGAGTGACGAACAAAGAGAGAAAGAACAGGAAAGGATCCCGAAAAAACCCCGTGTTACGTTGCGGCACAGAGTTTGAGTGTCTCATTTCACATTGGCTTACATAAATGAGCGTATGACCCAGGTTGTTTTTCGGCGGGAAAATGCATGGCCAACTGCGTTGCCGGCCGCGTTTGTTTGGCGGGAAGTTGCATCGCCAACTGCGTTTGAGAAAAAAACAAAACAAAACAAAAAAAAATTTTGAAGACGACGAGATACAAAGTCAATTTTTATATGTGACCAACAGCAGGGGAAAAAGCAAGGCAACTAGCGGCGGGAGAAACAAATCGACTGGAACGTCATCAGAATCTGGAAGTGAAATCATTTTACTCCGATCCGGCGCCACGAAACGTTGGATTTTTTCTCTTGAAGTGAAACGTTTCGCTCACTTAACGTTGTAAAACGAACGGAAAAATCAGCAATGGAATAAAGGGACTGGTTATTCTCAGAAGAGGCGAGTACATTCATGCAATTTTGTTGACAAAACTTTGCTAGTTTGCTGGTTTGCAAGATATTGTTTTCTTGCAGTTTTGACACGCCGTTTAACTTAAGCTTAAGTTAATACTGCTAACTTCAGAACAGTATTTTGAGCTCATTTTTTCGGTCCATGTTTATTATTTTCCTCTGTTGGAGTTTTATTTTCTGATCTCGTCCAATTTTGCCGTCAAACAGCGGGAGAAAGAGCAAGGCGGATCGCGGTGGGAGAAACAAATCGATTCTTTTATCAGCTTTTAGAGGCGGCACTTCATAAACAGCGGCCGAATCTTGAAGATAAATTATTTTACTCTAATCAGTGTCTAATCCGGCGCGATGAAATGAAATTAAGATTCGATAGATTTTTCCTCTTGAAGTGAAACTCAACGTGGTAAACGAACGAAAAAATCAGCAATCGAATAAAAGGACAGGTTATTCTCCAAAGAGGCGAGTATATTCATGTGATTTTGTTGACAAAACTTTGCTGTTTTTGCAAGATATTTTTTTCTTGTAGTGTTGACACTGCAACTTGTTTAACCTCAGAGCAGCCTTTTGAGCTCATTTTTCGGTCCATGTTCGTTATTTCCCTTGGAGTTTTATTTCTAATCTCATTCCATTTTGCTTCATTTTAAAAAAAATTTGATTCTGAGCTAAAATAGTCAGTCAAACAAACGTCTCCCAACATTGTATCGTTGGCATAAACTACTGACAAGTTTTTCCCGCATACATTTCTGACAATCTTGACAGAGAACAAACAAAAATACTTAAAACAGTAGGATATAACCGCAAAGATTAAGATATGTGAGTTATTTTCACTGAAAGTCTTTTCAAAGAACGTTAAAAGTGAATGTAAAATTTAGTTAAAGTGTGATTCCATTTTCATCAAAACAAAGTTTATGCAAAACATTCATTCGCTTGTTTTTTGTGAATTTTTCAAAGATCGTTGTTTAGTTTATTTCTGTACTTATTGCTATGAATTATCACAGTGCTTTTTTCATTTATTACTCAAAGATATATTTGAAGTGTGTTTTTTGGTTAGTGTATCCATTTTCTCTGAGGTTTATAGCGTACGGCCTTCTTGATAAGCAAAATTTACTAGACAATGACAGTGCCGGTAGCGCGCGTTGGCTGTTCACAAACCTTTTTGCCTCGATCATCTTAAAAACTAAAAACAATAATAAAAACAGAAAATATCATTTTGAGCCATTTAAATTCCGCTTTTATAACACAGAGGGCAAAATGTTGCTAAAACTATCAAGGAACTTCGTAAAACAGTCAGTAAAACACTCATCGAAGGCGCAAGCAAACCAATGAACAAATTATTTAATTTTTTCGTAGCGTACAAAACAAACAAAACCGACGAGAACAGTTCCCATTAAAGTGCCCCTAACCCTTCAATTTGTTTTCTTTTGGTAGATTTCCATATCTTTCAAAAACTCATTTTCGAAAAATTTTTTTAGAAATATTGAATCCTTGTTTTTTTTGCGAGCGCTAGAAGTGAAGGCAGTCTTATCGATATTTTCACCTATCGTTCGCATTAGTCCCCCACTCGGCCAAATGAGTTCAAACATGGAGCGTGACGTAAAAAAAAGGACATCGTGCAAAAATATCCGAAGATTCGCGGTAATGCTTCAATTATAAACAGAGAGAACGGTTGAAAAATGTGTGGTTTTTGGATGCAGCAACTCTCGAAATGTAGAGAAAGGAATCAGCATGCATAAGATTCCTTCTGAATCCTTCTAATGTCCTTTTCTTACGTCACAGCAAAGAAAGTGTCAAATATCGGACGCTTCTCATTGGCTCGTTCCTAATGAGCCCACGATACAAAAATTTGTCCAGCGGGGCTTTAAGCGCGCAAAAATTTAAAAATTTCAGTAACTTTTAGCGCTCGTAAAAAATAAAGGATTCAATATTTCTAAAAAAATTTTTCGAAAATGAGTTCTTCACAGCTATGGAAATCTACCAAAAGGAAACAAATTGAAGGGTTAGGGGCACTTTAAACACATGTAATTATAAGGGAGAATACAAGTTTAATTCACGAGCAAACTAACAACGATAAATCAAATGTTAGGCATTAATTGTTCACCTGCGCTGTGAAGCTTCCTACCGCTTGGAAATCACACGAACATAGATCGATACTGAGGATGGATGGATCCAAAGAAGGAACTTGCGGAGTAATTTCTTCCTGCTCCTTTCTCCCATCAAAAGGACACTTTCATGCTCGGTTATCGTTCGTTGAAAGCACTTGGACGCCATGACTGATTTCAGTTTCTCAACCAAACAAAATAAAATCAATCCGATCCAAGTCTTTAGCTTTTGACACAAATAATCTTTTGCTGTTTCTTGTGAGAGACATCAAAATTAACCTTTAGGAATTTCCCTCCTAGCTGCAGCACTTGATTTCCATGTATTTTTGGTACAAAGAACCCGGCTTAAAGAGTCGAACTTCGAAAGAACCTCAAAGAACTTGTTTTTTTGGACACAAAATGCAGAAACCAACAAAATGTAAAACTGTCGTACTTAGCCAATCAGGAGCGAGTATTTTCGCCGCTCGACCAATCAGGAGTAAATAATTTTGCATACGGTGAAAGAAAAATTACGAAAAACTGCCCTCTGTTACAACAAATCAGCATTCAGTAATTTTGCCCTCTGTTTTAAATTGTTATTGTTGATGAGCAGTTAGCTGCATCTGCATCGAAAATGTACTATATAACTGCAGAATTGATGAGGAACTCATAAGGTCATTACGTTCATACAATAAGCAGACTTCTACTGTGGAGCTCCGCTTTTAGGCTTGGCTAAATATATATATTATTCGTCTAGGTGTTGATGATGAAAAGATTGATGATGAAAAGCACGTTTAAATAAGGATATAAAACACAAAAAAAGAGGAGTGTTTCATCCCATTTCCAAACACGGCAGATGTAGGTTGACAAAAACGAGGCGCAGCTGAGCTTTTTTTTAACCAACTTCCAGGTTGGAAAAAAAAAGAGACAGCAACAACCCAGAAATGGGAAATCGGATGAAGCACCCTTCCTCGTGTGTGATAATTACATGAACAATGCTTTCAGTTAGCTAGTGAATGCATCAGAAATTTTATATTACTGAGACGTGCTTCCGTGGGTTGTTGTTATATAACTGCTACATCTTTATATAGTGGTGCATGTTGTTCTGTTTCAGAAATGGCTTCAACGTACTTCTGTATGGTCTGGGGTCTAAAAGAGTTCTACTTGATCAGTTTCGCAGCACTAAACTTTCGTCCCATCTTCAAGTTGTGGTCAATGGCTTCTTTCCAAGTCTCACTATAAAAAATGTAAGTGTTGTAAGCCCTTTGTCTTAGTTTTCACCTTTAAATTACCTTCTAAACAAGTAAACAAGTAAACAAACAAACAAACAAAGTTTTCATCCGATTGGGTTGTCCGATACACCCGAAGGGGGACAAGTCGAGCATTCGAGAGGTCTGGATCCGCTACTTGGTGCATGCGTATAGAGGAACTGAAAGTCCGTAAAATGGAGCAGTCGATAAAACCAACATCCAGTCCGTGTAGATGAGATGACGGTCCGTAAAGTGCATCTCACTTAGTGGTTTTTAGAGGACCCCTTCTCAGAGAGGTAAAACGTTTTTTTTGAAGGTTTTTAATGAGATGCACCGCGCTCTTTATACGGGCCGCAAGTAAGGATGACAAACCCAGTAAAGGTCTGTACGGAGAGTTATCAGTTCCCTGATATGATAATAAGATGCACGCTCTGTATACGGGCCGTATGCGAGGATGAGCGTCCGTGCGAAACCTGCAATAACGGTGCGTTAAGAGCAACAGTATAGAGCATGGATAGATGATTTGAAACATTTTTTGTGTTTCTTTTGTAGGTTCTAAATATAATAACCGAGGAAGTTCTAATGTTTGATGGGTCATTCAAGAGTGTGACAGATCAGTGTGATTATATAAAGCAGGCCTTCAGTAGTGATAAAGGTTTGAGACAAACATAATAATTACAGCACAACCTATATTCGTTCGTACACCGTACATGTAAGGTGTTTTGGGAATAATCTTCGAGATCTTCTAGGCAATGTGTCACATTTTTAATGCCTGATGACCAATGCAAAGTTACCTCGAAAAGTTTTGTTAACAAATGAGCAGAAGATAAACCATAATTTCTGTTGGAGATTTAAAACGGTCTCTGGTTATAAATTTTAAGATACAATCTTTCGACTGTTTGAACTATAGTCTTCGACAAGTAAAATGATATGAAAAGAGGGCGATAAAAACTCTAAATATAAAAGAAAAATGCGAGATTGCAAAAGAATAGAATATAACGATTATGAATTCTTCTTAAAAAGAATGTTATATTGCCTCTATATTCGACAAGGGTGTTTTTCGAAGACGCAAGGTGTGGAATCTTGGCATACCATGGCAACCACCAATGCGGACACTCTGGACAATATCACATTCTTTTTTATGAAGAATTTATAATCGTTTTATTTATTCTATTCTTTTGTTGTCTCGCATTTCTATATTTACAATTTTTATCGCCCCCTTCTGTTTCCCCCGTAGAAAACTGCTACGGCTCAACCTGGTTACGGCCCTTCCATATTTTATATTTTTTATAATATTATAATAATTTGTAATATTATTGTTATCGTTTATGTTTTAGATCCAGAAGAGGTTTTTGTAATTATTCATAATATCGATGGGCCTATGCTAAGATCGAAGAAGGTGAGAACTTACCTACAAAACATTTTACAGCTGTGCAGTATCTTCTGATCACATTTCAAGGTTTGATCTTTGTACAAATATTTTATTATTGTGGTTGCTGTGATCATTCTTCTGTTATTTCATTGCGTCTAGTATGAAGTATAAGCTCTAAAACAAGGTGGCTGTACCCTACATGATAACACGAGGTGGCTTGTTGGATACTTCTTCGTTGTCCACAGTTTTGAAGTTCAGATTCAAATCAAATAATTTTTGAAAGTGCATGGGATAACGTAGTTTGGTTTCAGTGTTTCATTCTGCATTTGTTTCAAGAACATGATTATGCCAGTAACCCGTAATTGTTAATCAGCGAACTCAGTTAAGACGGTTTTCCCGGACCCCTGACTCGATTGTAATGCAATAATAGTCAACGTCTATATAGTTATGGCATAACAAGACTAAACGTTATCTTATCCAAGTGTCAACAACTCAGTAGCAGTTCCTGACAGAAGGTGAAGCACTGCAAGGAGATGGTCTAGTAGTGAAGTGTGCCTGTCACAATTGTTTGACTCAGAGGACACTTTAAACGCGCGAAATAGCGTGACTGTACTTGTACCGAGTATAATGCATTCTCCAAACTTGGATGTAATTTAGGGGCTGTTTACATGGAGGGAGGAGAAGGCGGATTATCCTAGTGCCATATACGTTCTGTATTCAGTTTACATGCAAAACGTTGGACTTGGCCCTAGCGCTAGGATCTTCCTAGCTGAGAGATAGGAAGATCCTACCACCATGTTAACCACCTTCGCTCGGAAGATCCTAGTACTAGGAACAAAAAAGAGCAAACATGGCGGCAGCCGAACGTTCAGCTGCTAAAGGCAGACAATTTTTCCTTTTTTCCTTCTCCACTTTGTAACCACCGCGACCAAAAGGTTTGCATAAAACAGCCCCTAGTCAATGATTCATGATTTTTCATCATTGTTCTGTGTGATTCCAGACTTAAATATGTATACATCCTTTCCTGGAATTTGTTTTCGTTTATTAAGTAATAAGAAATAATAAAAAAAAATAAATAAGAAAGAAAAGAATAAGAAAATAAAAGTAACGTTGTTCGAGTAAGAAAAATAAAAGTAACGTTGTTCGACGTTTCGATGTATCAAACATCATTGTCAAGAATGGAGAGAACGTTTAATGTCGGGGTTGCTAAAAGAGTTGATAATGATGTTTGATACATCGAAACGTCAAATAAAGATAGTATGTAGTTCCAGTTGAAGTAGTTGCCGTTTCTTTTAACAAGCTAATCGTCACTGAATCGTACGTGGATCGCTCTTGAAGCCAGTGATATTAAGCACCATCTGTATTATCTCCTCCCGATTATTCCACCGTAAAAAATCCATAATATTATGAATTTATACCAGCAAAATCATCTAAAAGAAAAGATGACAACACACACAGAAAATGTACTCAAGCATACTTCCTCAGTTCCATTTGTTTTATCTGGCCAATCAAAAGCGGGGAATTCAAATGCTTCTGGAACTGGTTCGGTAAGAGTAATTACCCAGGGGCTCTCCCGTTCTTGCCACGTAAATCTCTACCACCCGACTAACTGCCCTTCGGTCTCCGAGGATGGTTTTGGACCATATTGGAATGATTAGTTGCTATGTGAGCCACCGACAACATTTGCTCAGTTCTGTTTGTTTGTGTGCCCACAATGGACCACCGACCCATAGTATGCTTCATCCGTGAGAAATAGACGATCGGTGCTTTCGATTGGCCAGCGTGAGACTCATGCATAATGCATGAAGTTGGCCGGCATATAACCGCTCACTTCAGTTCGTTTGTCACAATGAACATTATTTTCGATGTGTTCTGAGAGCCGTAAAATCCACATTTCTGATGCAGCGTTACATTGGTCAGCGGTGTTGTTGAATAGCATTCATGAACAATAGCCGGTAAATCCTACGGCTGGAATCGAATCCAGGGGCACTGTCACAGTAATTTTGCTGTATGTGGGCCAAAGCTGCTCAAATAATATTTGACTAAGAACCTCTTTTCTAACATGAAATTGCTCTTACGGCACTAGGAAGAAAATATGAAATGACTTCTCCGAGAAAGAATAAGCTATAATCAGTTTTTAGCAATTTTTCCAAAAAACCTCGGAAGGAACTTGAAAAAATTGGCCAATTTTTTCAAGTTGCAATCCATTTCCATCCTAGCCATCCGCAGCCAGAGATGAAAGATACTAGTTTCTGTGCACTGGTAAGGTTATTGTTAACAAAATTGAACCAGTATTTGAACATTTACGTTCTCACCAAACACGTTTTTATGACAAGTTACTTTATTCCATTTCAGACTCAAACCATCCTTAGTCTCCTCGGCGAAGTGGACGCCATTCATATCATCGCTAGTATTGACCATATCAACGCACCACTCAGTGAGTATCATGTCCTTGTCATCCAATATCCTTATAACAAATTGAATACTTGCTGGTTATTCTATGGTTTTTGTATGAAATACTGGCGAATATTTCCCAAGAAATTTGAGATTTTTTGGTACACAGCAAGCCTTGCTTTTCATAAGTTTTTTGTAACACACATGGTGAAGCTTTACTCAACCCTTCGTAGTTTACTAAAATCTCTTACACGTCAATTAAAAGGCAAGAATAGTCGATTTTAAAATCATTCTCAACTTCTTAAATTTTCAGTTTACAAAGCAATAAAACCATTAAAAAGCGAATAAGTTGACATTTAGTTCAACTGGTTTTTCTGTACTTGATTGCTGTCACCTTGGTACCTCTCCTCGATATTTCTTCAACGATTGTCCTGTTATGAAAATACCGAATTCGAACATATTTGAGGGAATTTCAGTCGATGAAACTTTTCATAGTTCAAAAAAGCGGCAGCCTCATCCGTGCCAGAGTTGTATGCCAAGCAATCAAGAGTCAAGAGTCTGAGTTACTGAAAGAAAAAGTGCGCGAATGTTCGCGATTTTTCGTTGGATACCGCTGTGTATACATAAGAAACGATTGAATACCTCGTTTTATTATTCCACTATTATGTCATTTCACCAAATAAGGTCAAGAGAACGCGCAAAATATGAGACCGTAATACACTGTAGTGTCCCGGTTTGAACGGTTTACAACAGAGCGAATACGGACGGAAAAGCCAGAAAAAAGGAGCAACAATGTCCGGACTGGACGAAGAACAGTTTTTGAAACGATGCAGACTCGAAAACAAGTTTTTAGCATGCCAATCACTTGTCATTTATCTTTTCATTTTATCTAATCAAATTAAAGACATTTAACTGGGTTTCTGTGTTGTTTACATCATACGTACGCGCCATATACCGATGGACAGTTAATGCCGGGTGTATTTGAAAACTGTTACCAAAACAGAGAAGCCAAAATAACAAAATCTTTTTATAGTGGAATAATAAATCTCTTATTCGATGGTTTTACATATAATACTCGCGGACATTTTGCTCATTGCTCGTAACTCGCAAAATATCCGTGCGTATTATATGTAAAACCATCGAATAAGATATATGCATTAATCATAGAAATGACGCGCCCTTTTTATAAGACCATCTTAAGCTGTTACTTGTACCGTTACCGAGCTTACATCTAAGATTGTCTTTTTATCGTGTTTTCCAATGCTTCGTTTATTTTCATTCTTAGTTTGGAATCAAACTCAGCTGGGTCGTTTTAACTGGTCATGGTTTGACGTGACGTCATTTGAACCGTATAAAGAAGAGACATCATATGAGAATTCCCTGCTCGTACAGCATACTGGGGCGCTCGCGCTGAGTTCTTTGGTTCATGTGTTCCGCAGTTTAACACCGAATGCCCGCGGTATTTTTATCCTGATAGCTGGGCACCAGCTTGAGGAGAAAGATAATAGTAATTACATAGGTAAGCACATGTATGAATCAACTAACTTTCCAAAGAGTAACAGAAGTAACTCCACCTGAAACATTTGAGAACTGGAGTCATTTCAGACCCTGATTTGGAATTAAATTACTCTACAAAAGGAAAAATTTGGACTAAAATTTTAACACTACTTTTAGAATTAAAATAATTTCTTAACTCCAGTTGATGAGTAAATCACTCTCTGTTCATTTGAAAAATAATGAGCACACATCGTTAGTGACCTGCGCGGAGTGGTTTTAAATTGCTTAAAGTTTTGTCTTCCATTCAACAGCGTTCAACGTGTTGAATCAAGAGATAGTCAATACGTCGAAGGGAGAGATCATTAGAACTGTTTTTGATCTTTAACTGAACTTTTTGAAAAGTTGCTTTCCTCTGCTAAATTCGGTGTGACTAATCACATCACGTAAGAACACTTTCTTTCAAAAGAAATTTTTACCACTCCTATTTTGCAAGGTTTAGGCGAAATGAAAAGCTAGGTGTTTTAATTCATTGCTTCTATCTTCCCTGCAGGTCTTTCATTTAATTCTTGTTACTCCAAATGTCGAGAACAGTTTTTAGTCAACAGTGACTCAACTTTGAAAGCTCAGCTAATAGAATTCCGCGATCACAAGCTCATAACCTCTAAAAAGGTGAGTCGGTTCAGTCTCGATGTAGTTATTCTAATTGGTTTCTAGTGTTTGAAGTTTGCTTGGACTGAAACCATATGACATTGTTGTTTTTTTAGTAGGAATTTTATTTCCTTTTGGGTGATTTTTTTCACATTTTGGCGGGTTCTCATTCAGTTGCAATTTAACGATATATTGTTTTCCGAGGGGGACTAATTTTTCTGATACCCAACAATGTGTACAAGAAAAAGCAAAAGCGAACACGGCCCAGTAAATAACAAACGATGTAAAGGATCTTTAGGTAGAAATTTTGTTGGAATAAGTGTACGTTGGGACTTATCATTCTGTTTTGTAAACAGCAGGTTAAGCTTGTATGGGTCACTTAGGTTCGTAGTGCGACTTTACCTTTTTACCCAACTGATATCTGCCACAAGTCGACTTCTTCTGGCGCCGAAAGTGAGCGACGAGCAACGGACTCGCGAGACGAGGAGTCTTCTTCCTGACTGGAGTCCACATAAACACACTTCCAAACAAAAGAAGTCTAAACTAAATACAAGAAAGTTTCAGCGCAGGCCGAATCTCAGGCTGAGCTGAAAATTCCAGCCCGATTTGAGCTAACAGGGCTGGTACTTTCAGTCGGGCGATACGGGCTGAAAAATGTCATGTAAATGTAATCAAAATTCAGCCCGGACTGAAAAGTGAACTTGGACTTGGGGAAATCAGTGTGATTTCAGTGAAAACGGTCCACTTTGATTATACTTTTTCCAATGTGATTTTAATTACACTCGGACTGAAATTCATCATGTAATCACAAGGAAGTCTCACTCCCCCAACCGGGCTAAAATTCATTTTGTTGGGCCCTAATTAAGTAATATGGACCTGTTTATTGCAAACGTCTGTGAACTTGACTTCAATGAGGCACCACCCGCAAACCTGACAAACCAGTTGACCAGATATTGCATGCGCTAATTTTAGCCAATGAGAAGCCAGTTAGTGCAATGTGTGACTGTTTTTGTTTCAGGGTACAGATGGTGTGGAATACCTGTATATTCCTGTGGATTCAGCAACCCTGAAGCAATTTATAGAAGACCAACAAAATAACATATGATGAGTTTCGTTTGTCGTGTTATGAATAAGTCTCCAGGAACAGTTTGAAGCTTACTTAAATTATAATTTGCCCTAGAATATAACTGTGTATCTAAGAATGTATTGTTTATAGAAAATTAAAAATAAATTAGCCTGCTAAGGTTTGATTCTTGAAGAAACGCTGTTGTACGTTTTTGGTTTGTCTGTGGATGAAGCTATTGTGCAATCTTTCTAGAGGTGCCGTTTATTAGGTTCTACTTTGGGTTCTGTGGACGGAATCCTATAGTGTGACCGGTCAAATGAAACCTGATAAGAGGTGATAATCTGTAAATATTCACGAAGCGTGAGGTCGAGATGACTTGGATATTTTTTATTACAAAGTGTGTCAGGCTTTACCGATATTTCCATCGGTTACTGAGAAAATCTATTGTAAAGTTTGACAACGGAATATTTTTCAACCAGCCTCGCGCGTTGGGACGCCGTAAAAAAGTTATTTCGAATTTCGCAAAAGCCTGACATACTTTATCTAACAATGTGTGACGAACGTTGTGGCCAAATTTCGTTAAAATCTGATAAATCTAGATACCCTATTAATTTAGTTGAATGGAAGGAATACTCGCAAAACCAAACGCTGAGTTTTTGGCCTTCAAAGATTTGCACAGTTTCCGTACCCATTACAACAGTTGTCAACGCGGTCACGCCGCCGACCAATTGTAAACAATGTGGGAAATCCCTACAGAGACTCTTGACAAAACCATCGATTGAAATTCTCCGCAAAGCATAGCGGTCACGTTCTCCCAGTTGTGCTTTTGTGCGCGTGTATTATAGTCAGCAGTGGGCAAAATTAAAGATAGCGGTGTGCCGCGTTGCGCCTTTCTCGATTCTTCTCCAATCGGTGAAGTTGAAGGTTGTTCGAACCAAGAGCCCTTGTCACTTTCTATGTGAATTTTCTTTTTTCTCGTCGGAAAATCATGTTTCTTCCTTCATTTGGCTTAGCTCTGGTTTGTGTCCAAGCCTTTCCTTTGTTACAGAAAGTTTCCTATCTCAAAGAATATTTTTGACAAGCTTAAGATTCGAATGTGACTAAAAATTGGTTGCTTTAGGTCCCTTAGCTAATGAGATGCAAAAAAGCTTCTGGATGAACCCATTTGCCGGGAAATTAGTTCATGCCTTTAAGTGATTATAACTTTAATTTTGCTGAAAAGTATTTTTGAACTTTTTGACTTTAGCTGGAAATCGCCTCAAGATCTCGCGGGCGCTTCGCCTGTCGTCTTTCGCCTTCCCATGGTGCCTTGTATTTCGTGCTCATTCAAGCGCTAATCAGACATAGCTTTCGTGATGTGTTTCCCATGATTTTCTTAACTATAATTATTTTTGGGGGCTCTTTATTGATAAGAATGAGTTTAAAGAGTTGTAAGGACTGAATAATCCTTCGAAAGGGCTGAAGAATCCCTCGAAAGAGCTCAATAATAGACCCATTCGGCTAACGCAATGTTGTACCCAATTCAGATCCCCCGGGGTTAAGATTCTTAATGCATTTGCATTACAATGTAGCATTCACATTTAAATGATATGGAAAAACTTAGAACAAAACATTTTATGCCCAAAGGATTTGAATTGGGTACAACATTGCGTTAGCCGAATGGGTCTATCCCTCCAAAGGGCTTAGTTATCCTTCGTTGGGGATTGTTTGTTAACTGATCGAGCATCTCCAAAACGTACGTTCCTATTGTTTATCGCCAATAGGGAATTCGTGACCTCGCCGCACATTTACTAGCAAGATCGTCAAATAATGTGGTTGGCCTGTTTGGAGACTGTACGACATATTCACCAACAGTTCACACGGTTAATATGGATGCTTGCCAAACAAACTCGATGTGGCGTTATTAAGCGGAGAGAGGTGGCTGTATTCATATGCTAATCTAAACGTTGATTTCGGGGCGATGTTTCGAGCACAAAGTCTTCGTAGGAATTAACAACAGCTAACAATACTTTGCAGATAAAGAAATTTGTAACTCAGCATCTCTTTCCTCCTTTAAATCTAGCCTTAAAAAATATATCTACAGCAACTACTAAATCTGTATCTCTATTTTGACCTTGCATGCTATTTTTTCTCAAATGTTTATTGATCGTTTCTTGTCTATTCGTTTCAACCGTAATTGCATCAATCGTCTCACAGTCTTCACTCTTCAAACATTATACAGCTATTTCAATTAACGTTGTCGGTTCAAAGCATAAAGCTGAAAGACAAGACCGAAAGTTTACGTGGGATTTTTATGAATAAATTCATCAAAATCAGTCATGCCTGGAGAAAACAATAGGTTGTAATGAGCAGTACAATAACCTGCACGTGCAGGGATGATTTTGATGAAATTATTCATAAAAAATAATCCCACAAAACATTGCGGTCTTGTCTTTTAGCTTGATTTTAATCCGACAACGTTAATTGAAATAGCTGTATGTAACAACTCTGTAATGAGGAAGCCTTATTCTATAAGCGCTATGGTTTCTCCTAAGGCCTCCTCACCACTTTCTCTGTAATATACTTTTTTGTACTCTTATTTTGCTTTTTTGTAACGTGTGTGGTAAAACAAACAAACTGAAACACGTCCAATTAAAGCTATGCCTGCTTGAATCAGTCAAATTGTATAAAATCATCTTATAAAATCTGTAGTCACCAAAATTTTTAAGCTTATCTTCCATACGAGAAGCACTGCTCCCTACGCTACGAAAATTGACAGCTTTCAAGACTAATCGAAAGTCTACCAGCAAACCAATCGGACTTTATATCGCCACAATCGTCAGTGATATTTTGATGTTCGCATCTCTTGGCTGTTTTTTCGCTAAAACTTCGCATATCCGGCCATTAGTTAACTCCGAATATTCTTTTGTTAAGCGTTTTTGGTTAACGGACACGCCCGATGTCATAGAATCTACAAGCCTTCGGCGGCCGTAGTTTAAAAACTGGCTCCCTCCTTCGCAGAGGCTCCTTCATAAAAAATAGGAGCGAAAACGAAATGAAGAAGAAAAACGAAAATGGAATAAAAGGGGGCGTGGGGGATATTCCCCGCGGTCCTCGTTATTTCACTCTCTCCAGTCCGATATTTGTCTTCGCTCGAGCGCGAAAGAGGCCTCTGAAGAGGAGAGATAAAAACTGGTTCAATTCTCCACAAGGCCAAGGTGAAGCAATAAGCATTTAGGTGACGTTTTCAATGGCACTGCGTTGCCGTGGTGATTCCTTTTTATTTAAGCTCGCTCAACAACCGGCGCGGGTCACGTTATCTTTCAAATTAAGGAAGGCGGCTGTTTGTAGGTGACGCTGATGATCTCTTAGCCAATAAAATCGGCAGGAGAAAACGTAAATTAAAAGTTAAAGACACTTTCACAAATCGTTTGTTAAGTAGTATAATATTTCAGCCTTAAAAGCAGTAGCAACACAGTTCCAGCGGTCGTAGAAGAGACCTACAATTTCAACCACATTCCTCGTCACTGGATCGGATAAAGTAACATTTCTTCTGTTAATAGTAAGTGTCTTTAAAAGTTGACTTTCAAGCTGTAATTTTACTTCTCCCATGAGTAGAAAACCCTGTTTGAAGTGACATATCTTACAATTTTCATTTTTCATGTTACTTCGTTTCCTTCCTTCCTTCCTTCCTCGTGTAATGGCTATCGTCGACTAACTCACATGGTTTGAGGACTCTATCACAGTCGAATTACAGCCCCAACAAATCAGCTCTATTTAATATTTCACTGTTGTTTATTTTACCGCCTATTGCTTGTGAATGCAAATGATGGGCCTTGCTAGACTCAAGTTTCAAATATCGCAAGCAGGTGCAATGTTTTAAAGGCCGAGATTCTCCGTTAAGTTAATCCAAAAAGCTTTTACTCTGAATTTAGTTGAAAACTTTTCATTTACATTTGACAAACATTGTTTTACAGAAAACTGTGGCGTCGATTGTCATAACATAGGGGAAAAGAACCCTTGAGGCCTTCATTCTTGACGAAATACTTGACACATTTACATAAAATAAAGCACACTATGTCTTTTCCTGTCAAAATGTTTTTATGCGCTAATGAAGCGATGTCGTTTGATCTGCCAACATTCTGTCGAGAATTGAATGAAAACTGCGAAGGGAGCAATTGAAAGCCGGAAAATGCAAATTTAACGCTGATAACAGATGAAGCTGTTATTGACTA
>NW_028145432.1:1255000-1267500 GCF_977016875.1 Pavona decussata | reverse complement strand
TGGAAGAAATTTAACAACAATCTTGTGAGGGAGGCCGCGTGGAGGGAAAATGGCGCATACTTCCTTTCAGTTGCTACCCCTACGGGCTTAGTATTCTGCTTGTTTCCTGCAAAAACCCATTTCGAGTCAAGAGCTGAAAATTGAAAGATGCGTCATTTGTGTTTTACCCTTAAAAGCGATTTAGCGATCGCTTTTTTGGTGAGAGCAATTACTACCAAAAGCACCTAAAGGCATGAAGGTTTTGCTACATAATTCATACTGGTATAAAAAAAACTGACAATTGTCAAACTTTAGTGACTGTTTTGGAGGCCATAACATATATAGTAAGTACCAGCATCTATTCAATTCAATTCAATTCAATTTTATTCGCACTTATTACAACGAAATACAATATATTTTATAGGAAGAAAAAAAATAAAACGTGCAGAGCAATTTATTTAGTGATTTTACATTCTACGGAAGAAGTGCGTAGAGGCCAAAGGAGCAAAGCTTTCGTGTTTTGCTTAATAATAGGCCATTTTCATGATGGCGTCATTTTACTACAACTACCAAAATTCATTTCGTTTTCCTTTTCAAATGCAAATTTTGTAATCCCAGTGGAGAGCAAAGAACAATAGCTCTAATTCGAGAAAAGAAAAACCAGAAGGATTCTGCTAGTTGTAGTAAAATGACGCCATAGTGAAAATGTCCTATTCATACTGGTATAAAAAAAACTGACAATTGTCAAACTTTAGTGACTAAGCATCAAGTGGAATATATTTTCTCCTCAGCCTTGGAAGGGTATAAAGAGGGTCTGCAGTTGCTAAATAGACGTAAACTGCTGGACAGAAAGTATTGAAACTGGCTCCACTTTGTATGATGGAGTGGGTCACAATTATTCCAGCAAAATGGAACAAGAGTCCTTTCGTGTTGAACGTGCTTTATGGGAAGGCAAGGATCACTCTGAGCCTTCAAATATTCTTATCAAGAGCATTAAAAGAAAACATTGCTTTAATGGCACCTGCGTCCAAGCGATCCTCTCCTTTGAAGGAAACTTTAAGATTAGTGAAATTTGACATTTCGACTTTTCAACAACATTGGGCGTGCTATAAGTCTCTCGCAAAAAGGCTATGTCAGCTGCTTTCTGTTTTTGCAATAAACCACGAAAAAATGGCTTTCTTTTTGTTGAGATCCCGAATCCCTCGAGCATTTAGTGAAATGCATTTATTCAAATAGAAGAAAGATCCTCACAGTAAGTACACAATTTAAGCAGTTGCGAAAAGAAGCCTGGGAAAAAAATCAGGCTTTAACGCGATTCGAATCCATGTCCTCTGTGATGACGGTGCAGTGCTCTACCAACTGAGCTATCAAGCCACCTGAAGCTGGTCATATCGTGAGTTTGTACTGAATATACCCGTGAAGGATGAATAAATGAATGTAAATATATGGAACATATATTTTGAACTGCGGATGAAAGATCAAATAGAAGAAAGATCGTAGCAGTTAGTAACTAACATGCACTCGAATGAAAGTGAGGCTCCGCTGCTCACAGAGGCCTAGATTTCGAGGCCCATGGTAGCTGATAAAATAAAAGCTCTGAGAACAAAGAAATCCATGGGCCCCGATAACGTACCACCTAAGCTGTTGAAGCTCAGTAGCGGGTGATGCAATAGTCCCCTCACTAGTCGACCTATATCGACTCGGTACAAGGACCAGGAGAGTGTTCACTAGCTGGAAAATGGCGAGGTTCACTCCAGTGTTTAAAAGGGACGACGAAACGGACAGGGAAAATTACAGACCGGTCTCATTGTTATGTGTCCCAAGCAAGATTTTAGAATCCGTAGTAAATGCCAGACTTGTAAGACACGTCCATAGAGACAAACAATGGGCATACCGTCAAGGATATTCTACAAAACTACTGCTTAAACACCTCACTGAATTTTGGAGGAATACAGTCGACTCAGGTCTCGCATTGGCAGTCGCATTCATAGACTTTAAGAAAGCATTCAACATGTACAGTGTCTCTCATGATATACTCGTTTTGAAATTGAAAAGAGACTACGGCATATCAGGTCCACCCCTGGATGGGATTAAGAGTTACCTAAAAGGACAGACAGCGATTTACAATTGTCAATGAGGTCAAATCAGGGATGTTACCGGTATCACTCGGAATTCTTCAAGGGTCCGTCCTGGGAACAACAATTTTTTAGCCAGTTTACCAATGACCTACCAACTTCTGTCAAAACTGGATCAGTGTACATGTTTGCCGACGACACTACGATTTGTTGTACAGGTGTTACCGGAAAAAAGGCTATTGCGCAACTAAATACGGCACTCCACGAACTATATGAATGGTGCCTAATTAATAGGTTCACTCCCCACCCGGGTAAAGGGTGAGGCAATGTTCATCACCAGAAGCTCCCCGGATCATATTCCTCCGATCTTCATTGGAAGCTGCTAGGGATGACTGTTAATGAGAAACTGACCTGGCTCCCGCAGTTGTTGGAGTTGAAAAAGTCCTTCGTTAAAAATTAGAACTACACAAGAGATCAAGATTTCTCCCTAGGAGCGCTCGCCAGGATCTTTATTCCAAGGTCATTGGTCCCCTTCTTTTCCTGATCTATATTAACGACTTATTACAATATTATTTTTTATTTGGCTTGATTTAAACTCAATGTTCTAAAAGTCGTTTTGATAAATTAAAAAGGTGTAATATAACTAACTGTGGTGTTTCTTTGTTACAGAGCTTGTAAGTTCTTGTTAAATTCATTTTTAAAGTTATGCTAAATTTAAGCCTGACATAAACCTCCAGGTGATTCTCCGGGGTGAAGCAAACTGAATCCCTTGGAACTCGTAATACTTAAAAGATCCGATCAAGCTGATTGTGGTTATGGTATAAGTAGATGAAAGTCTCTCTATACGCAAGAAATGAGCGAAATCTAATTTTCAAGTCAGAAGGGCGACTGTCTTACGAGCTATGCAGTTGTTACGGAGGATTTCTCCTGGGTCACCGACCTCTTAATACTTGATAAGTACTAAGAATCAATTTGCATTGTAGCGCCAAAACAGTTGTTCTTATCCAGGCTTTCTTGACCAAGTTACGAGTAATATCTACTCAAATCAAGACGTGGCCAGGCACAAAGACCGTCTTATGATTGTTAATTTTGTTTCGCAACATCGGTAAAAAAAACTTATTTTCATTTTAGTATGTACAAGTCCTTTCTTTGATTAAGAAGACAATAGTGATCCAAAATTGAACTTTCCAAGACGAAAAAAAATTAACTAAGTAAAAATTAACACAAAAAGAAATGTATTAATAAATAAATCTGAGGGGATAAAAGTCAGAAATAAGTACGCGTTTTTATTACACTAATGTTGATGATGCTCCTAGCTACAATCTTACAACGTAATTCATTCAGTAAATTGTTTCTGTCTTACGAGCTATGTAGCTTTTAAATCTAAGGGAAACATAATCCAGCGATAGTCGTACAATGGTAAAGTTCCTATTTGACGTAGCTCAATATTTTGGTCATTTGAATACACGAAAAGGTAAAAAAGTTTTATGTCCCAAGTCAATCAAATTTGTAATGAACAAAACAGTTTTACGTTCTTATTTTTTCTAGCACCTGCCTGTCAAATTGGACTATTTTAAATCAAAGTGAGTGACCGCGTTCTGATCAGAATAGTATTTTATCGGGGGATTATGTTTCAATAATACGGACTAGAGTTTTAAACATATTCGTTTTTAATAACGAAACGTACAATTGATATATTTCCCCTTTTTGTGAAAAAAAAACCCCTTTCACTCAAAAACGAAAGCCGATGCCAAAAGATTTATCAGTTAATTTAGCTTCGCTTTTCGAGAGCGAAACCGCAAAACAAAAAAAATTCATGCTACGTGTGACTTTAAATTTAATTGCAATAAGTTGTTTGTCTTGCGTATTTGCCGTTGGAAGCAGGTTACCCTCAAAGTGATAAATTATCTATAGCATGCTCAAATACCAACAAAAAAACTAGCTTGTCGGTTCGGCGTTGAAGCGTTCGGCTTCTAAGTCATCCTATTCCAATTATCACCCTAAACGAAATTATACCTCTATCATGATCAAACTCTTCAAAAGTATTAATGCCTGAGGGCAGATTTCTGTTTAAAACTGCGTTTTCGTGTTTTAACCACATGTTGTTTGATTGAGATCTATTCCTTGAGGGATAAAAGGGTAATTGTTTACGATCGGAAATCTACCTGACGAGGCTGGAGGTTTACAGTAGCGTTTGCTTGAGACGTTTCGTTTGATTGCGAGCAAGTGGCGCGATTATCATGCATGACAATTCCTCAAAAGTGGGTTCAGAACAGGTTAATGATCCCAGCATTTGCTACCAGAATACCAAGCCAGAGTATTTGGCCCAGATATGTTTCTTGCTGTTCATCACTGTTGCCACTGTGCTTGGAAACACTGCCATTTGCTGCTCAATCCATCACAGTCAAACTCTTCACCGTTTTTCAAACTACCTGGTCGTGTCTTTAGCGACATCGGACCTCCTTGTTGGATTCTTCTCACTACCTATGCGCATTCACCGAAGCTTGCACAACACCAACTGGTGTCTGCCTGAGGGAACCTGTATTTTCTTGATATGGGTTGACCTGGCGTGTCGTTGCACTTGTTTCGCTAATTTGGCCCTGATATCAGTCGACCGTTTTGTTGCGACCAAATATCCGTTGAAATATCATCGAATCATTACCAAGCGTGGCGGTCAGTTGATGCTTGTCTACATCTGGTTTCATGGGGTCGTCATAGCTTCACTCGGACTTCATAACTGGTCAAATCCTGTCTTTCCAGCTTTTGCTATCGACAATCCTTTAGGCTGTCGAAAGACCACAGATCCTGCATTCTACACATTTGCCACATGTGTTGGGTTTTTCGTCCCTTTGCTCATCATAGCGGGATCTTATTCTTATGTTTTCTCTATATCTTGCCAACACTGGAAGACAACAAGCCGTAGGATCATACCTGAGTCTCCCTCCCTCGTCCAAGGAGACGTTGCTTCCAAGCGCTCCGCCTTGACTCGAGAAATCAAAGCGGCTAAAACTTTGGCCATAGTCATCACCGCACTGATATGCTGTTGGTTGCCCTTCTTTATCATCTTGATGACCGTGTTTTGGTGCGCCACTTGCGTAACTGAAATCCGCCCGTTTGTAAATATTACATTTATTTACATTCTACCTAATATCAGCAGTGCTCTTAATCCTTTTATTTTCTTTATTTTCAGTCAAAGATTGCGTAAAGCTTTTTATAATTTCTGTGGACACCTTAGAAAGAGGATGGCATGTTCGATTGAGACTCTCTGTTCCTGATAGCTGACTTTACTGGCCTTAAACTGTAAATGGGAAAGTCATTGTTCGTAACGTAACTTGACTGCTTTTAGTAGATTTTAATATACCGGTTTGGCGTAAAATAAAAGTTAATGTCATTGTGCCGTATCAATACTAATTATGGAGAAAATACTGTACAGTATTCTAATCGTTGCCTTATCCCAGTGACACGTTATTCCAATTGAACGGCTGAGTACACCACTCAAAAGGAATTCTAATTTAATACTAAAACAAAAGTCGTAAAAAAGATTATTTATTTTGGAGAAATCTTTCTCTAAAGGCCTTGTATCATAAGCAAGACTCATGCATTATAGCATATCAATGCGGAGTTTCATTTACTTTTGTCTTATTGGTGTTGTTATGGGTAAATATCTTGATTATATTTAGATTTTGGTCCGTTTTCCTTTCGTCATCTAGGCCCATGGTTGAACCCTACTACAAATTATATTTTGTCCTTTTGATTTTTCCCAGCATTGCTCGTTAATTATAGATTTGATTCCAACTTTCATTGCCATAAAAAAATTAAAAACTCAGTACAAATTCTAAACATCCCCTTATCTATGAAGGGGCAAAATAATAGTTAAGAACAAAGAATTTCATCTAGATGAAAAACGATTTTCTGCCTTTTGTTCTAGCCGACTTAAAAGTCGGTAATTAAAAAATCACATGTGAGACAGGGGTGAACCTTTCTTTTTGCTTTTAAGGTTACTTCCTTTAAGGGAAATGAACATGAAAAAAAGGTTACGAAACTGGCGCTCAATGCACCCCATCCTAGCTTCGTCACCTGACATTTCCTTTGGTGGCGCAAACGAATTTCACAAGTACAGCAGAGGCGTTTATTTGTAGTTTTATTGTCTTGTAGTGTTTACCTATGTCAAATGAACATTCCTGTACTTTTAAAAATACACGTCATTATGATTGACAGATTTGTCACTTTCCACTCTACCTGCGAGTAAATATGCGGCAAACAGGCCGCTTGTTCACGTATAGGTCTGGTCAACAATGATAATGCTTCGTTAAATATGAAATATGGAGAAATAGTGCGGTTTTCCATAGCTCTCGTATATTCTATCAAACCCGGCGCAATTATTCTTGATGCCTATATTGAACCCTCCCTCAAACTTCCGAAGTTCTCGTCCTTAAGTTTAGTAGAAATCATGGGATGACTTACACGACCCCAAAATTATACGAATCAGAAAAACCAAAAAAAACACCCAAAGGAAACAAAATAAATTTAAAAGCTTCGTCGGAAAACCACCACTATTTAAGGAAGCCGCCTTCGCAAGGAGAGGTTAATAAAAAAAATTCAATTCTACAGCAATTACAATAAAACGACTGTGGTTTAGATATTCTTTTCAGAGCACAGTATTTAAGCCTGAGTCTCTCAGAGGTTGTTTGAAATGTCATCTGAATGGATTTTCAGTGTATGACTGTAGCAGAGCGTTTGACACACAATGCAGTTTTGGAGGTGAATAGACCTTTATCACACGGCAGCCATGTTGACTCTAAGAATAATAAAAAGCTTTGTTTTTGCACGGCAAGCCTCGCACTGAATTCGTGTCTGGGCGAGGTTTGCCATGCGAAAATCAAGCTTTTTATTCCCCCGAGACTCAACATGGCCGCCGGGCAATAAGTGATAAGTGCCGTCCAGGGATAGCGCGGTCAAACAAAGTCTTAAGTTCATTTGCATTTTTTAAAATGCAAATGAATTGGCTGACTCAGTCTTAAAAGACTGAGTCAGCCAATTCTATGTACATATTGCTTGTTATTTCCTTTAAAGGAAATGCATCATAATAATAGTTAAGAAACTGACGCCCAATGCACCCCATCCAAGTTTCGTCACGTGACCGGCATTCCAGAACGAAAATGCGGTGGTATCATCATGGTGAGACATTGAATTACATCCACTCCATTGACAGCATGTGAAACATCGCTTCTCGTGAGCTAAGGAAATGAAAAGAAGAAATTAGGATTTGTTTCTTTTTAGAAGAAAGTTAAATGGGGAAAAACTATGGTCAATTCGTAGTGGCTGGGGTCGTGCCTGGATTTAAACAAAAGACAACTATAGCTACTGCACATAATTAGCGAATTTAAAGATTTGACGACTGCACCTGCGCACTAAAGCTACGTGTTTACTCTAAAGGCATGGGGCGAGTTGTACTGTGTAGGTCCCCTTTCCCACAGTCTTGCTGCAGTAAGTAGTCACATGAATTTAATTAGCGTTGACTACGAAGTCTGTTTTTCGTGAACTTAGGGGTCGGTTTTGATTTAGATGCGTAAAAAGTCTTTTAAATTCCCTTCTTAAATATCGGAAGTAATTTTAGAGGTAAATTAACCACTCCACCACAGACAAAAATGACAATCACGCGAAAAAGAGGGAAAACCAAAATTGTTCCGTTTCCTATTTCTTACTAAACGCCGGCTCCAAGTAAGGTATGTCACGTGATACTTTGGTTAGGAAGCCAATTAGGTTGCTGAAAAATGCATATCCTGTGGGGAGTGCTTTTACGAGCAATAAATATCTATGATATCATAGAAAGCAAATATAATGTGATTACCTTTGCACGGTGAGGCCCTAGCCTTCTGACACTGCTTATGATTAGCGCAACCCATGTTATAATGAACTATGTCGCCTCTTTTTGTGCTCTTCGTAAAGCAGATATTAGATAAACCATTGTCGCATCTCTTTAGCGTGCGTTTATGAGCACATTCTTGGTATGTGGAGTTCTTAGGGCAGTGATGGCACAAGGGATACATTTCGTGGGCGGGGTGCAATACACTGCCACGCTGGTACGAGAGCTCTGTGTCATCCTCTGGTGGACTTTCTTCAAACGAGGCGTGTTCTGCTATTGCTGAATAAAGAAAAAAAAAACACGTTGTTTCTACGCTGGATAATACAGTAGCTCAATCACGCACCGTAAAGTATGACATTATTGGGGGAGAGTTATTTTTCGAATGGAGCTCGATTTTGGGGTTTTTAGTATCATCGTTCATTATGGATGTGTTAAAATTCAAAAAATGTTGGAATCTGGCCCAATTTGAGATAGAGAGCGTGATATCAGTTTAAAAATCGTGCAAAATAGTCACTCAGAAAAACCAACAATACCAACTTTAAGCTTATGGATAATTAACTACACGGGAGTGCAGTGCTGGACAAAGAACGTTTTGTTATAGAACAGTTGATCTTTGGAAAAGATTAGAACGATCTTTGAAGTTATGTAAGAACGTTGGCACCATTAAGCTCAAATCAAGAAAGGCCCTTTCATATAATATTATGAATCCATAGTTAGCATTATATATTATAATCATTGTAAATCGTGCAGAGTTTGTATAAATAATCATTAATTTTCTAACTTATTCATTTTTGTAATTGACAATGAGACGCCCTCTTGGGGACGTGCTCATTACAGTGGTATTACATAGCATGAAAGGTATGAATCTGACAACTATGCCAATATTGCAAAGAATGATTTGCCTTGTAGTCTTTGGAAAGATTTAATTCTTCCTGTGAATCACACATTGGCTCGAACTGATACATTTGCGATACAGTGAAGCATTCCTATCTCATTAAAAGTGCCTTTGAACCATGTCAGAGTTCATACTTTTTAAAAGGGGTTACTTATTTATTCAGCCCACTTGTTCCCGGGGGGAGGAAGGGGGGGGGGGTATAGGGCGCCTTAAAAGGCTTGCACTGTTGTTAATTACCTTTAGGGCTATTTAGTTTTGTCTTATCATGCTGCGTGGCGTTGTTCGTCTTGTTCCCTTTACCGCCTATCAAGTCAACAGTCTGTTTATGGGGAAACAGGAAGAACGAAATGGTATAGGGGTGAGGCTCCTCCTCTGTGATGTCACTTCCGGTCGTCCGTTCTGCTTGTTGTGCGTCAATGACTTGTGAAACGAAACAATGAAATGTTACGTCAAGTGATTCAATCTGAGACCCAATATTGTTGTCTGACATAAGTTGATTTGCCTACAATTCAGGCGTTTCTTGGCGTCCAGTCGTTTCATGCCACTAAATGTATTTGAATCAGTCACACAGCGACTTTTAGAATTGGAGCCCCAACCCCTTCCCCGGTGAAGGTTATGTCGCGTCAAGAAACCCCTGCAATGTGAGCCGAAAGAGCTCTCTCCTTTATTGACCCTTGTTAGAGTTTTAGCCGTGTCTTGCGAGTGGTTAAAATTTCTGAAATGGGAGTGGCTGACATAGGCTGTAATTCAGCTTAATAAACTTCAAGATACCTACACTTATACCTACACTTAGAAATAGCTGTCTCCATAGGAACCTTCAAAAGACAACGAAAATCTGCTAAAGAGTTTGAAAAAATTTTCTATGCAATTTCCGAAACTTTTTCTTGAAATTCAAGAACTTGGTTGGAAACAAGGAAAAGGAAAAACTCGAAAACGTGACTTAATGTTCGGCCTGTTGTGTGAAAAGGAAAAATACCGTATTCAAACTTTTTGTCTCGCTTTGAAAAAAAAAAATGAAAGGACGAAGTGGTTCAAAGAGGCAGAAAAAACAGTTTGGAAAATAGTATTAACTCTATCGTGAAATTCATGGCGCTTGAGGTAAAAATTTAGATATTAAAAGACGTATCGCATTGAAAGAATTGTAAAACCTGCCGGCTGTTGTCATGTGCGGTGGCTGTTGATGAATGCCGGGAACGAGAATAATGGCGGAACGTTGATTACTTTCACTTCCACCAGTCAGAATAAGTTTCAAATTATTCTTAAACACTTTTGAAGAATGGATGTTTGACTGACCTAACTTTCTACTTAGACTGAAGAATTATGAAAAGTTTATGAGTTTATGAACTTATATAATATCAACACACGCCTCGCAAGGAAGCACTTTTTGTAAGAAAGCCATTTGTTTGCGCTTTGAACAAAACAATCAACTAATCAATACAAGATATAACTTATTATTTGAAAATGAAAACAAAAATTAATTTTAAACTAAAGGCGACCGAACACAGGTCTCATGTGGTAGGGACATGTCTCAGATACAAATCACGTGTAATATATATATTTAGCCAAGCCTAAAAGCGGAGCTCCAATTTTTTTCATAGCATTTATAGAGATCTGCTTAGCGTATGAACTTAATAACGTTACCATTTCCTCATCCTTTCTGCAGATATATATATTTTTAGTGCATATGCAGCAAAAACTGTCCATCAACAATAACAACAACAACGTAATATTACATACTCCTGATAGGTCGAGCGGCGAAAATACTCGCTCCTGATTGGCTGAGCACGCCAGTTCTACATTTCGTTGGTTTCTTCATTTTGTGTCCAAAAATGACGAGTTCTTTCAAGTTCTTTGGAGTTCGACTGTTTAAGCCGAATTGTTTGTACCTCAAATACATGAAAATTAAGTGCTGCAGCTAGAAAGAAAAATCCTAAACGTTAAGTTTTCGTGTCTTACAAGAAACAGCAAACTGATCATTTGCGTCAAAGCTAAAAACTTGGATCGGATTGACATTTGTTTAGCTGAGAAACTGAAATTAGTCATGGCGAACAAGTGCTTTCACCTCGCTACTTCTTCTAACAACGAATGATAACCAAGCATAACAGTGTCCTTTTGATGGGAGGAAGGAGCAGGTCAAATTCAGTGGAAGAAATTACTCCGTAAGTTCCTTCTTTAGATCCAACGTTTGCTATTTTTATCGATCTATTTTCGCGGATTTTCAAGCGGTAGGAAGCTTCACAGCGCAGGTGAACAATAAATTGATGCCTGACATTAAGTTTTATCGTTTTTAGTTTACTCCTAAATTAAACTTATATTCTCTCTTCATTACATGTGTAAAATTTACAACTCAGTCAATATTGCTCCTACTGAAATCCAAATTAACGTCAAGAAAAGGAGAACACGGGGAAATCACTCTTGGTTGCTTGGCACAGATCTTTTATAAGTATGTTTACAAGTGAATAAGAGCTGTGCGGTGCGAACGAAACTGCCCCGAAAAAAATGTTTAAAAATTAGTTTCTCTACGAATATTTATCCTATCGAAGCGATTGAAGTATATTTGTAAAGCTTGAAACTCGTGAAATAAAGAAAACAACATTGATTGTTGCTCAGAAACGCATTAGACTAGTAAACAGCTAGCAAGTTGCCTAAATTGGTAGGAGTTGCGTTCAAGTTAACACAGAAAGGAAAATTCACCGTCGTTTGCTCATGTTCTCCACAAATCCCTTAAATTAGGTCATCTCACGTTGTTGTTTTGCGGAGGACGGCAAAGAAATGTTTCAAAATTTAATTGCAGAGCGATTGTTTTTTCTCAAATCTTGTTGCTACCGCACAGGGTTCCCAGACTTATTTGGCGCTCGGATGAAAATGTTTGAAAAATCATAACTCAGTCAATATCGCTCCTACTAAAATAATTCTGGACCTTACAAAAATTTTAACACCTAAACGCTTGGCTGTACCCCGAAATATCAGAGCGTTTTTAAAAAAAGACTTGTGCGTGTTTATACAGTCCAAGCGCATGAAGGCAGAGCGGCGCAAATGCATTGCATGTACACGGCTCCAAAACAAAATGTTCAAAAAATAATTTCTCTGCGAATATTGGTGGTATAGAAACGGGTAAAATGTGTAAAGCTTGAAACACATAAAATGTTTTTAAAAAATATCGATTGTTGCCTGGAAGAAAACATTTTCGTTTGCAAATGATTTGTAAACGACCGTCGAATTACACGTCATAAAAATATTTTTGGTGTAAGAGCAACTGAGCGACCCGGGGAAAAATGTTTGGAAAATTCAAAACTGTGTCAATTCTGCTCCTATAGTAATAGTTCTAGTATCTAAATAAACTTTAACAAATGGAGAATACGGGAAAATAGTCTTTGGCTTTTGATACAATTATGTCAGAGCTTTTAAACTTGTATGTGTTTATAAACACATCAGAGCCGTGCGGAGCGAATGGAAAAAAAAAAAAAAACAGCCATGAAACAAAATGTTCAAAAATTAATTTCTATACGAATATCGATACTGTCGAGAATTTAATAACCGATTAAGGTATCTGTGTAAAGCTTGAAACACGTAGCATAATAAATTATCGATTTTTGCTTGGAAGAAAATATTTTCATTTACAAATGAAACGGCCGTCGGAATTACGTAAACATGGTATTTTTGCGAGAGCAAGTTAATAGCTCCC
>NW_028145432.1:1235000-1252500 GCF_977016875.1 Pavona decussata | reverse complement strand
ATGACAGTCTTTGGCATTTTTTCTATACCATGGCAACACAGAAACCCGCAAAACGTTAGAACAAAAATTCGTCTTCCGGATCGGCACTCAGTTAATCTCCACGGAACCAATGAACGCTTTCTATTCGACTAATTTAATTTATTCTTGTTTTCCAAGTTATCTTGCCCCCACTAATAGCGCAGGCTTTGAAACTGATAGCACAATTACTGCACAACTTCAACTTTCAACTTTATTTTGTTTCTTTTAAATTTACAAGAAAGAAATAACTGCCACCCGAAAATAGCGAGATTACAAGTCAAGGCAAGTAGCAAAGGAATACCTTAAAAAGAAAACACTGTACCAATAAAATTTACATTTCAAATGTGAGGCAAATAAAAAAAAGTTAGGCTGTGTCAGGTATAACATAAAACGAAAGCAAAATTAAAAATGGAGATTTATTATGATTATATATATGCTACCCACAAATTAAGTTGATTTGATTAACTGAAGAACAGAAATAAGGTCAAGGTATTCGTCTTCATTCTTAAGAATTCGTATAAGCAAATCGTGTGTTTCTTTTTCTTTTAATTACAATGGTCGCACAAAGAAGGAGTTGGTTTTTACTGCAGTAACAGGTAGTCTACGACCAAGGGATATTTTCTAGCAAACTCTTTTCAGTTATTCGTTCTGGAAGGCTTGGCATCTCCTGGAATACTTGAAAACTTGCAAAATATTTTGAATTTGAGTCCTTTACTATAACATTCCGTAAAGCGTGGCTAATTTCCAAGGAGATTGCTCTCTCTCTCTTTCTTTGATAATTACGTCATTTTGAGATTATTTTTACAACTGTCAACGTTTATTAGAAGGTATAACGGAAGTAGGATATTAACTTATAGTATTACATTCTAGACAATGCCTTTATCGAAAGCTACGTTTCTAAAAAAGAAGTTTTCTAGCTTGTCATCCCGTAGAAGAAACAAGCAGAAATAACAGAAGTCGTTAATTTATAGGACAAGGAAAACAACTCGGAGTATCTTGCCGTGGAAGTGTATTGCTTCATCGCATCACCTCCAAAATTAGACTCAGTGATCTGTAACTACTCTCAAAGACGGACATAACGATTAAAAGTGATTACAATGACAGTAAACGGTTTACTCACCGAGTGCAAGGCAAAGAGGTAACCAGGCGAGTGTCAAACGGCTCATCTCAGCCTCCGTGTAACCTGAGACGGCAAAAAACAACCAACAGTCAGACTTTAGATTAAGTGGCCGTGGCCCTCAGAGCGTGCAAGCAGAGCGTAACAGGTACCAGAACAGGTTTAATCTCTCTTACACTCATCCGACCGCTCAAACGTCGCAAAGCAAATTCTTTTCACCTTAAATAAGCGGTTCTTCTTAAATGGCCTCTGCGACAGATTATTGGCGGTGGTAAAGGAAAGGTGCGAAAGAACAAATTTTTGCTTTCATTTTAAGACTGATTTGCCCGTTTAATCGTTTATTTACTGACAAAAAAATATCCTAGATTTTGTGTCATCTTAAACCCGTCTGGAGTCAAACCATAATTCGTGTAGGGAGATGTGCTCTTTCGTCTGCCCATATGGGATTCTGAATTGTGTTATTCAAGTTCTTTTTTTGTGTTTGGTTTTAGTTTGTGTCGTGTAGATATTTTTAAAACCACAGCCATCTTAGGCGTTTTTTTAAAATTTCAAGGAACAACTGAGGCGCATTACAGACACCCAATAGGGACTTTGTTGACAATCACTAAATTCATATTTATAATAACAATCACAGTCTACTTGCCATTGCGCTGAAAATAACCTTATTTGTATTTACAGAAATGTGTCGGACGGAAGCATCGATGTTCACTTGAGACGTTCGAAAATGAATCATTATAATAAAAATAAATTCTACGTTCAAATGAGGCATTAGGCGTTCAACTGTTATAGTTCCGGAATAAAGATAACTGACAAAGCTATTTAGAAAGAACTTCGACGCTGAATCTTTAGAATGTGGCTGATCTACGTTCAGTTCAGGAGAGCTTTAGTACTTCATCAAGGATTGGAACATCTTGTACAGGGAAACTATGCACTTTCATAGTGGAAGGTTGAGGTTCATTGGAGCCTTAGACCCTTGTTTTAATATTCTGCAGTAAAATGAAGCTAGGAAGTGACAGAGGAAGACGTAGACATTTTACCGGTTAAGAGTTTAAACATTTCTGCAAGAAATGAAAATGTTATATTGAGTCATGGTTGTCAGGTCAGTTATAACTCAACCGACGCTGATTTGAAACCTCGGTTTCTCAGCTGTATTCCAGTCGAACTTTACGCTATAATCAAGGAGTAGGTTTTTACAATACGCGGTCCTCATTCGCAGTCTCATGAAACTCATTAACTTTCTCCGAACAAATCTGGCATGGTTCTATGTTGATAATTTGGAAACGTTTCTATCTTGTCTTCATGAATCAGTGACCGAAGCAAGTGGCAAAACTCAGTAAACCAGAATCGCATTTTCCCTAAATTTGTGATGCTATCAAGCAGAAACTGATGCCAAAATCTGTAATTGAATTTCTTAATTTACCTACCTTCTCGGTCCTTTTTCTTTTTCTTTCCTTTCCCAGTAAATAATATCTTAAACTGACGGTTTTATTGTATTTTGTACCTGGCAGCCTGACTTTGTTCTTGATCATTCAGTTGGCAATTTTTTCGCCTGGTTTCACTTGAGCGATCAAAGAACTCACCAAGCAAACTCTGATTTGTTCAAAACTTCTTCTTTCCAACGCGCTAGTGAGTCTTAAGTGCACGGCGATAGAATGGCTTACAAACCTCTCCGTCTTTCAAGAATTTGCAGGAAAAGTCAGGTTTTGTACATGTAGGTAAAAGAGAACGTACCGGCAAAATTTTCAGTTCTAGCGGATGAGCGCGGGAAAGACGCGAAAAGAAAACACAGAAAGTTCAAGATTGAATGCTGGAGATGAACCAGAAATTTTTCGAATCTTGCTCACCAACTAGGGCCAACAAGACCGAGATTTAACAAACAGACAAAAACTGTTTCTAGAAGCCTATAGGAGAAATTATGCAGCCGTACTTCAGTGACAGGGCACAGAGGTTCAACGGATAGCCGAGGCGGAGTAAATCAAGTTTTCTGGGCAAATTGATATCTTGAAATCTACCTCTCGTCGTCTCTTGGATCCTTTTCCACACTGACAAGAGCATCCGTCTTAATTAGCCCAGTTGAATAAAGCCTGGTTTTTACTTTCGGTTCAAGCGTGCGTTTGAGAGTCCCCATAAGCTATCTGAGTCGCTAAGGCAAGCTCTTGACTCCAGTGGATAAGAGGGCTGGTTTCAAATGACTCTGTAGTGCTGTCAGTGTGGGTGGAAACGAATGTTTGGTTTTTTTCAGCACAGTAGATAACGTAATATGGCCACCGTAAAGAGATTCATGAATCAGTTATCGATTCGTGAATCACTCCAGCAAAGGGCTAACACTCGAAAAGTCAGCACTCAAATCTCTTTACAGTGGTCAAATGACCTTATCACCTCTGCTGATGAAACCAAACATTCCTCTTATCTCAGTGCTTCTGCTTGAGGTCCAAGTAAAAACCAGGTATATACGGATACTCTAGTGCCATGAACATTATTGGAAATCACAGTTTGTCAAGGTAAGTTTCAACTGTTTCAATATAATTTGAGAATCTCCCAATCTCAAAGGGATTTCATGTAATATGGGTACAAAAATAAATGCACCAAGAGTTCTTATTGTTAAGAAGAAATCTGAAGTTAGCCTGAAAACGGTTACGTCCTAGGAATGCCTGAACAATTTTTAGCATGTTCTGAGCAGTTACAAAGATATATATTCCGTAGTTTTCCATCGAAAGGATCGAAAGCAATTATCGATGATCACGAAAATCGATCGGAATTTTTTTTTAGTGTGATCAAATGAAAACAAAATATAGATTCTGCGATCATGTAAAAACAAATTATAGCAATAGCCTTTGGTCGTAACTCATCCTATGTTATACGATAGTTCGTATATCATCAGTTCCGCGGATTCCACTCTGTTTTGCGACCGTATGGAAACGTACCTCTTTATGATCGTTTGTCATCGGGTTATTGAAAATGTCAGCGATCGTGTGCGATTCGACATTATTGGAAACCAGGCTTAATACTATCCACTCATTCGTTCACTAAATTAATGCCGGGGATTAAGTTTGATGATCTAAAGGATTAATTTTTGGTTTAAGTTTGTGCAGCAACTTTCCTTGATGCTGCTATGTAGGAAGAAACCAAAGATCGCCATGTTTTTGTGACAATGATCAGAAGATCAAAGTGTGGGATGAAAGGTTTGGATGCGTCTTTTTCATTTCTTGCAACTTCTTACAGGTGTTCTCGGAAACCTGGTCTTCTCTCTGTTTCAAGAATATACTTCATGCAGTAGGTGACATTAAACGTGCTGAGGAACATGTAGATATGAAACGATCAGTGGTTTTGATAGATCGCTTAGGGCCCTATATTTTGTCTGCGTTGTTAAAAAAGGACTAGTTTTGCACCTTGCGTACGCAAGTTGTAAAGTACCAAGTTGATCGTCGGATTCTAGCACGCTTCGAGCTAGAAAGTTACCTTAGTTTCTGACGTGTTCAAATAAAACCTGAGTGGAGTTGTGCAGAAATGGTACCTGTTTCAGTGTCATATTGGAGTAATTTAAAGTTCCTCAAACTGATGAACCTGGGAAGGGCACTGAGTTAGCAGCGAGATTTATATACTTGAATTTAGATGGCTCGATCCTGCCAGGTAACCACCCTTTGTTTTATTTACTATCAAGTCACTGTTCTGCTTGAGATAAGTATCCTACTTTAAGTGCCCGTTAGAGGACATTTAAAAATACTATTATGCAAAATGTAGGAAGTTGGTGCACATTCATCGAACACAATACGCGTTTAACCTTCCCGATCCCTCCTCTGTCAAGAGCCATTATAATCACTGTACCTGGGATCTATGCCAAGTTAAACCAAGTTCTTGTTGAACCAAAATTCAGTGTTGCAGGGTTTAGCAATTCAGGAATCTTTTTTTTGAAGGTACTCTTTCAAATGTAAAGCAATTATCTTAGCAGCATAATTAAGAGAATATAATTTGTCTACACCGTAAGAATTTTCTCCGCAAATTTAGCCCCACGCGGGGTTCAAATTAGCATTTAACGAGAAACTATTTTGCTATGGTCTTACGTCTTCTATTTTTGCTTTTGCTTGCATTAAAGTGAAAACAAATTCTGGTCTGAATTGGTTTCTCAAGAACGTTTTCGCGGGCGGCATGGAGATATTACTAAACCCTTGGTGGTTTTTCCCGGCTTGCATACCGTGATTGCGTTTTCAGCCGGTGGGGGAGAGGAAAGAGAGGAGGTGTACGTACAGTTCTATTCCTGGCCGTTTGACTGAGATGCATAAATGGTACAAGTACTTATAGAACCTACCTAAGCGAGAAACTAGATATAACCTAAAGTGATATGTTGTGAAATCTGGACTGGTTATGATGGTATTTATGTGGACTTAACGGGCCTTTTCCGCTTCCCTTTACCTCCGAAGGAAAATGATCAGATCCCTGCGGCTTTCTTTTTAAGTTTACACCTCCTTCATGACTGCCAACGATTGACAAGTACGTAGAAGGTTCACGCTACCCACTTGTTCAAGGAATACATATTTAAAGCTTTATAAGCACAAACTATATTTTGCCACACTTCCCATTATCTATTCTTCACTATTTGACAGCAAAACTCAGGAAATGTTCTACAGAGACACGTCCTTATTTCATTCACGGTACATTGAGCCTGGGGAGCGCAACAATTACCTCAACCGCACGTATTTTCCCTCGTGCGTCTACAAAAAAGATACAAGACGGTTCGTTTTCTCGAATACTTTCCTCAAATTTGACGCAAATCAAAAGCGTTTTCGATCCATTTGTTATTTTATCGTTTGCAACCTGTAAAACTACCAGTAATCTTACCGGTGTGATCCTGCGGCGAAAACAAAAGCTTTTCACGGTCAATTAGCACCTCTTGAAAACAATCCTGGCTAAATATTATTCACTTGCAGTTCAGACTGGGAAAATCTACAAACAATGTTATTTTCTAAGAATATTATCGTATAAAGAACAACTCTTGAAACCCTGCGTAGCAGAGACAGGTTATCATATAAAATCGGATGATCTCACGCAATGCCCTTTGAAAGGCCACGATTCAATGAGATCATTTTCCAGAAGAAAAAGGGAATCAGTCTACAGATTCCATATATGATACAGTGGGGGCAGTTGTACTGTGAACTATTTGTAGTTGTAAAGCTCTTGCATGCTTTGAAGATTGAAACCACACAGGCAAAATTGTATGTATGATCTTAGCAGTGTAACTTGTAAAAAGACCAGAACCGTTTTCGACAACAATCAATTGTGAATTTAATCTGAGTGCTCGACGAATTGATATCAATTGAATTCACAACTGCTTTCTTCATCGTTTTTTTATAGATTGCTATCGGTAATCGATATCAATCGAAGACTGACATCGATTAGCATCGATTGTTATCGATTTATGTATTGATTACCCTTGGAAAAAGTGAAAAAATTAACTACAATCTATGTTATGTCACGATGCATGAGATTAATACTTTGTGTACAATTCGAACAGGTATGGTTCCCATCTTTCCCATAAAATGTCCTTAATACGTAACGCAAAGAGATCGAAACAGTCAGGGCTGTTTCACGTACGAAGGTTGTCAGGTGTGGCTATTTTTTAAATGACCCATTGCTTTTTCTCTTTTGGGGAAAACTTGCTGATTTTTCAGACTGATAGTCTTGCTATGGAATTATCACCATGACAACTGTTGGCCAACCAGAGTATTCGCTCCTCATGTAAGCCTTGATTCCTTAGTAACAGCGGACCTCTGAAAACCAGGAAGCGCCAATTTCAAATTACAAAGCTGTTACATTTTTCGTATTCTTGAGGCGCTTGGAAAGCCTACCTATTGAAATTTTATTCTCGCTTTCACTTAGATTTTAACACTCGAGAGAAGTTTTGGGGTAACTGTGATCAACTAATGCCGAATTTTAGCCTCCTTTTGTCTGCTAACAACACGCCGTAATGGTAAGGGAAAACTAAACTTTAGAGAGCTAAAATTCAAAGGGAATTTGTTCGCCTTCAAATTTGGAAGGTAGCTAGTTTAACATATAAACAAAAAAAAAACAAAAAAACGTATCTGTGAATTTTTTCTTTCGAAATATTTTTTCTCCGATGGCGATTTTTTTTTTTCGATCACTCCACATTTTTTAATCCTATTTCCAATATTTTCTGTAACTTTTCACTGCAATTGAAAATGGCAAAATGTAGACAAGGTTTTTATAGCACTTTGGCTCCGGAAACTGAGAAGCAAGTTAAAATAGCGAAAAAAAAAATTCGGCTGACTTGTAGCTTTCAAAAGGTGATTCGGACGCTCACATTTAGAGGTCCTGAAAAATTCTACAATTCATTTTATCAAAGTTCTGAGTATAGTTTGATAGCCACCTCTATAAGCTTTAATTTAATTTAGGGGTTAAGGTATCTACAGTTAAAACTGGACGCGCTACATCGCTTGGGCGCGAGACACTGGCTCTGAAGGCCGGATACCGTGGTAACCTCAAGAACTGTTTATCGTCCGCCGTGATAAGTTCCATACAATTTTTTAGTATTTTACCATTTAAAGTGGTCTCTTCTTAACTTAAACTTATCACGGCGGACTCACCCAACGGCAAAACCAAAAGAGAATTTAAAAGCAGATTCGTGGTCCTCGGAAAAACATGAGATTTATTGTTCCAGTTATGATATAGAGTGTTTTTAAGCCAGGAGTTAGTAAAATAAATCAGCCTGCGTAACAAGCGCTTCCATTGTGTTTTGGGCGTTTTTCGCTGCGTGAAATTGGGAAATTGGGACAGAAAAAAAAAAAAAAAAACGAAGAAGGGAGGAGAGAAAAAAGAAACGCTTACCCGTAAACCCCACGATTTTGAAAAACGCCTGACTGACATTTGACACATTAGTGAATTCATTGCTTGACACCTTGTTAATAAATTTGCGAATAGCAGAAAGCGATGTCCTAAAGGAGGTGAAATTTCTCTTCCGTGAAAAAAAATCCAGTGACACTGATCAAAATCAAAACATTCTACATTAGCTTCCTGTCGAAGAGGGCCAATTCAAGAGAGCAATTTTAAAATGCGATGTCGAAGGTTTGGACCGTGGTAAATTCACGCGATTTTTCCCATGTTATTCAAAGTACAACTTGGATCCGAAAATGTCCATTCTCTGTCATTCAACTGTTTACTGGTTAACTCTAAATGGACCAGACTTTTGTTTCGTCTTCTGAGGCAAACTCCCCATGACACTTCAACTTTAAATATTACGTCCAAAGATGTTTAATTTGAGGTCCATAACGACAAGTGATGACGTCATTCTATGTGGTAATTACGTCATAATTGCAAAATGGTGGCCATCTTGGATCTGAACTGACGATAAGTTTTTAACACTTAAAGATTTAATCACTTGGTCTACAAGTAAGATTATAATAAAGTACATTGTCTCTCGGCCTCGTGGCCTAATGGATAAGGCGTCTGACTTCGAATCAGAAGTTTCCAGGTTCAAGTCCTGGCGGGGTCGCTTATTTTTTTGAATTAGTATTTGGGGTGAAAAGAGAAACCTGTTCCATTGTTAAGGAAATTTAAAAGGGGTTTAAACAAGTGAGGCAGAAATATGATATCTATATTTATGTCTGAACCTGAGCTTATTTTATTTCTCTAATAAGTTATCTTTTTACAGTTTTGGTGTTTTTTGTGAAGTCAGAAAGACAAAAATAAATAAATAAATAAATAAATAAAAACGCCTAGAAAATTTTTTAATTTAATACAAGCCAGAGAAAAGATCAGTTTAAAATGAAACTCCCTTTATATAACATGATGGTAAGGCAATAGTAAGAAAAATGGTTAGCAAATAACAGTCTCTAAATATCATTTGGAATTGATTTAAGGGGAAGTATAACTCGCCCTGACTCTAAAACCAGAGAACGATTTGAATCTGTGGCTGTCAAGCAGCGCTAACAGAAGTACAGCCATATATAAAATGTGCAATACCAGAAACAAAACAAAAATACACGACCCCGCCAGGACTCGAACCTGGAATCCCCTGATTCGTAGTCAGATGCCTTATCCATTGGGCCACGGGGCCTTCTCTGAGAATGCATTGTTTTTACAACGGGCCTTACTTCATCATTTGGTATTGATAAACCCAGGTTACAGAACAATACACGATCCCACATCGAGTCGAATTTGGAATCTCCTGATTTGTTTTCGATGGCTTATCCATTGGGCCTCGGGTCTTTCACTAATAATTCCGTTTTCATTGCATATACATTATATTTCAATACGCCGTTTTCGGACTTGAATAACCCATAGAACAGGCTATTATTCTTGGAATCCTCTCTTTTTTAGTCTCATCCCACATTCTTTGGCGGGGATTTTATACGGGACCGTGGTAAATTCACGCGATTTTTCCCTTGTTATTCAAAGTACAACTTGGATCCGAAAATGTCCATTCTCTGTCATTCAACTGTTTACTGGTTAAACTCTAAATGGACCGGACTTTTGTTTTGTCTTCTGAGGCAAACTCCCCATGACACTTCAACTTTAAATATTACGTCCAAAGATGTTTAATTTGAGGTCCATAACGACAAGTGATGACGTCATTCTATGTGGTAATTACGTCATAATTGCAAAATGGTGGCCATCTTGGATCTGAACTGACGATAAGTTTTTAACACTTAAAGATTTAATCACTTGGTCTACAAGTAAGATTATAATAGAGTACGTTGTCTCTCGGCCTCGTGGCCTAATGGATAAGGCGTCTGACTTCGGTTTAGAAGATTCCAGGTTCAAGTCCTGGCGGGGTCGCTTATTTTTTTGAATTAGTATTTGGGGTGAAAAGAGAAACCTGTTCCATTGTTAAGGAAATTTAAAAGGGGTTTAAACAAGTGAGGCAGAAATATGATATCTATATTTATGTCTGAACCTGAGCTTATTTTATTTCTCTAATAAGTTATCTTTTTACAGTTTTGGTGTTTTTTGTGAAGTCAGAAAGACAAAAATAAATAAATAAATAAATAAATAAATAATTGCGATAAAACATTTCGTAAAAACATTATAAAAAGGTTAAAAAACACGACGTTTCGATGTACATTACATCATTATCAAGTGAAATTAAAAATGCAAGATTGCGGCTATAAATACAAAAATGGACAATAGATATTAATTAAAATAGTAGCATTGAAGAATGCTACCGGTTAAACAAAAAGTTTCGCACGTATAGAGTCCGTTTGAGTGTTCAAGCAAGGCTTAAGTTTCTTGATGTACAGCATTTCAAATACCAAACAATCAAATTTGCTCTGACACTTTCTCAAGATGTTAAAATGGCCCTGATTCAATAGGTGTTTGCTCCCGTGAGCTTCAAGAGAATGTTTGCCAATTGCCGAGTTCTTGTGCTCAGCAACGCGTTGAAAAAGGTGTCTGGCTGTATAGCCGACATAATCTGCATCGCACAGATCACATGAGAAATAGTAAACAACGCATTGCTGATTCACAATCGACGGCTTAACTTCCCTAGGCTTAAGATCATGCTCTAATTTCCTACTAACAAAAACTGGCTGCAATATGGGGCCAATCTTATTACTTAGGTCGTTAAATTGCCTGCGAACCGCATTGGCAGCTACTTGATCCTTAAAAGGAAGGATAATTCTGATCTTACGACCGCCTTCAGGCTTCTCTTCCGCTGCCTGTTCCGATACATTACGAAGAAAATTACTAATGATGGAATCTATGAGAGCCCTAGGATAATCTAGGCGACTGAAAATTGAGCGCAATTTGTTACATTCTAAATTGAAAGCTTCTGTTGTGGAACATAGAGCGTACGCGCGATGTAACATTGTTTTCACTAAAGACACCTTGTATCGTTTGTCGGTATGGCTATGGTAATGCAAGAGTAAGCCACTGTTCGTTTGTTTCCTGTAAACTTGAGTTTCAAGTTTAGTCCCACACTTGATGATTTCAATGCCAATAAAAGGAATCCTACCACTGACAGGGAGTTCCATTGTAAATTTCATGCTGGGATGGAGACCATTCAGAGTATTGAGAAACTCAGAGGCAGCGTCACCACTAGGCATTTTAGCCAGGGTATCATCCACGTAACGTTTGTACAGGTCAGGCATCAGACCATCACGGGAGAGCTTCTCTTCCAGGTGACACATAAAAACATTAGCCATCAGAGGACCAAGAGGGGAGCCCATGGCCACTCCATCAGTCTGTTCGTACAAAAGACCATTGAACTGGAAAAGCTGGTTGGTTGTAGCAATTTCCAGTAATTTGGCAAGCTGATCCTTCTGCAAGTTAAGGCCGTAGGTCTTGTTGAACCAATCGTTGGTGAACGCTTTGTGGACTAGGATGTTAATCGTCTCACTCAAAGGTACGTTGGTGAAAAGTGATGTCACATCATAGGAGACTAAGATGTCATCCTCATTCACGGAAATGGTACGGATTTCATCAGCAAAAGCAAAGGCATCAGTGATTGTGTAGTCATTGATGGAGAGTGGCTTAAGTTTCTCTTCGAGCCATTTGGCGAGATTGTAATTGTAGGCGCCAGTTGCTGATAAAATGGGTCTCATACTCAGTGTGGCTTTATGGGTCTTCGGAAGGCCATACAAGTGTGACAATCTGGAACTCTTCGGAGAAAGCGAGTTAGCGATCTCTTCAGGTAGAATTTGACGTAAGGCTGTGCGCAACTCTTTTTCTTTCTGTAAGAGCGGGTGGAAATGTTGAGCTGGACGTCCACGCCTCTTTGGTCGCTTTTCATCAACATGTACGAACTTAGAAGTGTTATCGATTGAAGCAGCGCTTAGAAGACGGATGTATTCGGTTTTGTCCATTACCACTACGCCAGAACCTTTATCAGGCTTGGTGATTATGATGTCGTCACGTTTCTTCAAGCGATTAAGAGCATTCAAAAGAGCCTTTGGTGGTTTGGGGCTTGTACGATGGATATAGTAACAAATTGCGCTCAATTTTCAGTCGCCTAGATTATCCTAGGGCTCTCATAGATTCCATCATTAGTAATTTTCTTCGTAATGTATCGGAACAGGCAGCGGAAGAGAAGCCTGAAGGCGGTCGTAAGATCAGAATTATCCTTCCTTTTAAGGATCAAGTAGCTGCCAATGCGGTTCGCAGGCAATTTAACGACCTAAGTAATAAGATTGGCCCCATATTGCAGCCAGTTTTTGTTAGTAGGAAATTAGAACATGATCTTAAGCCTAGGGAAGTTAAGCCGTCGATTGTGAATCAGCAATGCGTTGTTTACTATTTTGCATGTGATCTGTGCGATGCAGATTATGTCGGCTATACAGCCAGACACCTTTTTCAAGGCGTTGCTGAGCACAAGAACTCGGCAATTGGCAAACATTTTCTTGAAGCTCACGGGAGCAAACACCTATTGAATCAGGGCCATTTTAACATCTTGAGAAAGTGTCAGAACAAATTTGATTGTTTGGTATTTGAAATGCTGTACATCAAGAAACTTAAGCCTTGCTTGAACACTCAAACGGACTCTATACGTGCGAAACTTTTTGTTTAACCGGTAGCATTCTTCAATGCTACTATTTTAATTAATATCTATTGTCCATTTTTGTATTTATAGCCGCAATCTTGCATTTTTAATTTCACTTGGATAATGATGTAATGTACATCGAAACGTCGTGTTTTTTAACCTTTTTATAATGTTTTTACGAAATGTTTTAACATATTCCATCACATTATTTCCAAAGTGACACGCGTTTTGTCAACCAATTACATAACGTACTAAAGCAAACACAAATTATTTTCGACACTCAATCGAAAACTGCTCTTAGCAAGGGAACTACTATCTCCTCATCCTTTTGATCATATATGTTGATCGTCGATTAAGTAAGTTTTATCAAACACATTTACTTCTGTTAGATTTGTAAAAAAAACTGTGGTCTCCCGACCTTAGGCCTAGGGCAAACGTCGAATCTAAGTCGCGTCGAATTTATTAAAAATAGGTTCGACCAAGAGTCGACTTAATTCCAGTGTGGTAGCAAACGTCGAACCTGCGTAGACCCTAATTCACAAGTTGCACTTCGTAAAACATGGGAATAAGCACGTGTCCCCGTGCTATTAGGGACCTTACGAAAACAACACGGCGACGGCGACGACAACGCCACACACACAAAAGGCTTAATGAGCAAAAACAATCGCTCTGCACGTGCGTTTTACATTTTGGTACATTTCTTTGTCGTCCCCTGCAAAACAACAACGTGAAATGACCAGATTCAAGGTTTTGTGGAGAACGTGAACACACGACAGTGAATTTTTTATTCTCTTCCTTAACTTGAACGGTTTAGTTTGTCGTTTGTGTACAAGTTGAATGAGTTAAAATAATCGCAAAGTAGCACAAATGAAATAAAGTTATACTTTCAAGTGACGTTTTCGTTGGCGTCACCGTCTTGCATTCGTAAGGTCCCTATTCACTCGATGCGCGGCTATTTATTGCTAGGACTTGCTGGCGAAATGCCGAAATACAGCGCTCCGGCGTCGGGCTTTTCTTTTGCAATTAATTGCGAAAAATAGAAAGAGAAGACTCAAACACTGAGCATTTATTGCAAATAGGCAATTCGTGTTTCAATCATTTATATTTAGTGTTCATGAAACACGAAAAACACATTTCTATCACGCTGTGCGACGTCAGCAATGGCTTTCGATAGCTCGCCATTTCTGGTCGCGAAATTGTCTTTGTACAGCGCATGCTCGTCAGGGGGGGAAATAGCGTTTGGCAGATGGGGGAGTCGGTATTTTTGTGACGTTTGCGCGGTCCATCACATTTGAATCAATTATTTTGTAATTTGCATGATTTATGAATTGAGTTCGGCGCGTGTTTAGAACGGCGTTTGCTGTAACGCCGAACCACTGTCGCATTATCCGACTTGGCAAGTCGAACTTATGCTGGAGTCGAACCAATTAATTTGAGTCGAACTTAATTGCGGCAAACGTCGCACCATTCATGCGCCTATTTCAAAACTAATAGGTTCGACGAATTAAGTTCGACTACGATTCGACGTTTGCCCCGGGCCTAAGTTATACCTTGCAAGATAAAACCACTCTGAAATTCAAATGTATGTATTTCGAGAACTCTAAATGCTACCAAATTAAAACTTGATACTTAAACTCCAAAGATATGTAAAGATTCCCTCTACTCTTAATTTGAATAAAAAAATGCCTTGCTGACAACGAAAACTGCAACGAAAAGTGCGAAAACAAAAATCGCTATATGTTATACAACTGTGATAAGTCAATGCTCTCATTCCAAGTAATTCCACTGTACACGTTACTGACGTCCTTTTTCAAAAGAAACTTGCCATTTGTCGGGCACTCCTCGGCGGTGGGCGGACGGCAAGACACCTGCAACTGATAAACAATATCGGATTATAGGGTTAGTGTTGAAATCTAATATGGCAAAAAAAATTACCCACTCCGACCGGGCGCATAACTACCAAACTGGGAGGCGTGGAAATTAAAGTTGCCATGTCAAGTTGGGTTCTTAACGAACTTGTTGAATTTGTACATAATTAATCAACTTATCTATCTCTAGTTCAGTTAATTTGATGGCAACCTACTAGCTACAATACTACTTTGTTTCGTCTGCTTCTTCTGGAACCTTTGAACTGTGATTAAATTAATCGTTTCAGTCATTCTATCAAATGGAGTCTGAATTGTCTGTTGCCTCGTACCGCGCTATACCTGTATTTGTGCAAGATTTTTTAGTAAGCGCAACATCTTAGACCTCAACAATTATAGTGAATACCAGTAATTTGTATCTTACTCTCAAAAGCAGAATGAACGGAACACCATACATTAAACGGTATAAGGGGTATTGATTTACTCAGAAAAGGTAGATTTATTACTCATCCTCTTATAATGTTCAAAAATTACGAAATAAGAACAGTCCAATAAAAATACACCTTTTGCTCTCCTGTCACCGAACCATAAGTTTTTCCAGCAAAAAGGGAGAGTCTTTCTGATTAATTCATTCAACACCCATAAGGAAAAGTTCATTGATCGAACTAACCTTCACTTTTCGAAATCAAACTTCACGTTATCTCCAATCAGCATGAAAGGCGCCCAGTTTCCCAAGTCATCATAGCCGTTTCTTCTCATCCACTTCATGGCCTGGTGAAGAGACTCACTGGCACTTTCCCCACGAACAAGGTGTTTGTAGAAACGACTCATTAACTGCTCTGTTGCTTCGTCTGGTATGGGCCACAGGGAAGCCAATACTGAGCGTGCACCGGATCCTAGGAAAGCCCGGGCGATTCCAACAACTCCCTCAGCTCTAACCTGTCCTTGAGCACTGTGACAACAGCTAAGCACTACAAGTTTGGCACGCAGTTGAACTTGTGAAATGTCATCCATCGTCAATAGATAGTCTTTCTCGCATGGAGTCACGTTAGTGGGGCGTTCAGGAGCGAGGGCAATTTCTCCTCTTTCGGCATGACCATGAGCAGCAAAATGAATCAGACTTACAGAAGGTATCCTCTGAAGAACCGCCTCCTTAGTTGCTTGCTCCTCTAACAGAGGCTCAGCTCCGAGTAGTTCTGCTATTATCTCTGCTTCCTTTCTTGCAGAGGGCAAGCGACAAGGGTTCTCTTTGCGTCCCTTGTAAAGCACGTCCCCAACGTCCGGATCGCCTACTATCAGTGCTCCGGTCTGGCTGTGATAATCTGCTGGACTGTCCTGGATGAGCCCAAGAGTCGACAAAGAAGGAATAATGCGTATCCTGTAAGTCTGTGACAGGTATTTCTCACCTTCTTCCTTTAATGCTGCGAATGGAACTTTGTACAGAGAGCGATGAGGAACAATCACAAGTTCAGGTTCGTCAAGAAACTTAGCCACCGGAGCAATGATCATTTGGTAACACTCGGCTAGGCTGGGAACGGGTTGTAGGTCTTCTTCTTCCTCGGTCTCCAATAGGCGAAAACCTGCCGAGCTCACTTCCCCCGATGCTTTATGTGTTGAGTCGCCGGCGTCTAAAAACAGCAGTGATCGATCTTCGCATTGCTCTTGACGGAGGGCATTACACCTTCTAAAGGTTTTCTCACTGAAAACTTCGTGAACTTGTCTTTCCAATCCCTTTTTAACAAAACATTTGTTGACGTCTACTTTACGGAAAAGTGTTGGCTTGTTCCCTTTAAGGACCCACAAAAACATATCTTGGCGAAAATATGAAATGTATAGACAGTTACAGTCAATTTCGTTTTTCACGATCCTTTCAATATCAGGCCATGAAAGCGGATTGACTGAAATTTGTTGTTGAGCAGAATACTGACCTGAGATTAAGTCTGCCAGAGCTCTGCCTCGTTCAAGCTCTAGAACACACAGAGCTTCTTTCGCATTTCCCGCAACACAATACATTGCGCTGAGTAATTGATAGGAATCACTGCGCTGATCTAACAGGGATATCTTAAATTGGTCATTACGTCCAAGAAAACCTCGCATTTTCTCGTTCTTGTTAATGGTTGCCTGAAGATTCGACAAAGCATCATCATAATTATTTTCTAATATAGCATCGTATGCAAGGAAGAGGTGCGAATGTGCCTCTCCATGTAAGTAATTTATCTCTCTGCTAGTGGCAAGTGCTTTCTCGTGATACTCTCTAGCCTCAGCATATTCACCGAGAGATTGATACACAATTCCCAGGTTAATATAACACGCCGCTTTTCCTTTTTTGTAACCAATTTCTTTTAAGATCACAAGTGCGCTCTTCTGGTAAGTTTCGGCCTTTCCATATTCACCGAGAGATTGATACACAGTTCCCAGGCTCCCATAACACTGTGCTTCTCCTTGTTTGTCGCCAATTTCTTTTGCGATCACAAGTGCGCTCTTCTGGTATGTTTCGGCCTTTCCATATTCACCGAGAGATTGATACACTTTTCCCAGGTTCCCATAACACCGTCCTTCTCCTTGTTTGTCACCAATTTCTTTTGTGATCACAAGTGCGCTCTTCAGGTATGTGTCAGCCTTTCCATATTCACCGAGAGATACATACACAATTCCCAGGTTCCCATAACACGTCGCTTCTCCTTTTTTGTCGCCAATTTCTTTTGCGATCACAAGTGCGCTCTTCTGGTATGTTTCGGCCTTTCCATATTCACCGACAGATTGATACACAGTTCCCAGGCTCCCATAACACGCCGCTTCTCCTTGTTTGTCACCAATTTCTTTTGCGATCACAAGTGCGCTCTTCTGGTATGTTTCGGCCTTTCCATATTCACCGACAGATTTATACACAGTTCCCAGGCTCCCATAACACGCCGCTTCTCCTTGTTTGTCACCAATTTCTTTTGAGATCACAAGTGCGCTCTTCTGGTATGTTTCGGCCTTTCCATATTCATTGAGAGATTGATACACAGT
>NW_028145432.1:1210000-1230000 GCF_977016875.1 Pavona decussata | reverse complement strand
GGGGTGGAGGGGAGAGAAATATTTTGATTTTATAAATAATTGCTAATGACTCTTGTAATCTATTTACTTACTGACGTGAAATTCAATAGGAAACGGTAAAAAAAATAAATAAATAAATATCTTAAGAAAAGTTAACAAAAACGTCAATTTCTGTAGCCACCTTCTGGAAAATCAGCTCAGATAGCACAAGGGTATAGGCTCGAATTTCCCAGAAAGGATTGATATTCTGCTTTGTATCATAAATCACTTCAGAATGATCCGTAGCAATCAAATGAACAAGAAACGGTGCTTTCAAGAGTTGTATTTTTGGGTTAGAAATTGTGTCCTTAACGAGTGACATAAAACAAAGGCTAACAGGTCCTGAAATGACAGGCTACGCTCGGGCTTCAAAGCCGTCTGTTAACATCAGCTACATTGCTTGACAAAAAAAAATGTGATTTAGACAAGCAGGGCTATAACATATGCACCATATTTTAATTTGTTTAATCTCATTGAACTCATTTGACTTATACCATTGAGCTAAATTAGCACAAGGGTATCGGCTCGAATTTCCCAGAAAGGATTGATATTCTGCTTTGCATCATAAATCACTTCAGAATGATCCGTAGCAATCAAATGAACAAGAAACGGTGCTTTCAAGAGTTGTATTTTTGGGCTAGAAATCGTGTCCTTAACGAGTGACATAAAACAAAGGCTAACAGGTCCTGAAATGACAGGCTACGTTCGGGCTTCAAGACCGTCTGTTAACATCAGCTACATTGCTTGACAAAAAAAAAATGTGATTTAGACAAGCAGGGCTATAACATATGCACCATATTTTCATTTGTTCAAGCTCATTGAACTCATTTGACTTATACCATTGAGCTAATTATTAAAGTTCCGTTTCTGTCAGTAAAACGCGGGGTCGGGGTCGGGGCCGGGGCCGGGGCCGGGGCCGGGGCCGGGGTCGGGGTCGGGGTCGGGGTCGGGGTCGGGGTCGGGGTCGGGGTCGGGGTCGGGGTCGGGGTAATTTTTTTTCTTTTTCTTTTTTCTTTTTCTTTTTTCCTTTTTTTCCTTTTTTTTTTTTTTTTTTTCTTTTTTTTTTTTCAACATCACAGGTCATTTGTGGGTCAAATAAGGATTAAAGCCAATATAAAAAAGTCAAGTCTCTAAAGCTTACTAGCTTAGGATAGGTCATCGGTGACAACACTCGATGCAGTTCCGTATTCTGGCGGACATTGGTTCCGTGAATTGACTACCTTTTATTCTTCTAAGAAACGAAATGAGGCAAAAAATACAAGGTAGGACCAAGGTCTTGAACTAGAATGTGCATGAACTTACTATGAACATCCCCGCCGCCTTCCATGATCGTGCCCGTTTGTTACAGTCAATCCATGTCAGGCGTGACTATTATTTCCGAGAATGAAATAAACATGCGCTCAAATTCCTTTGTAAAGCTCGGCATTTGAATGGAATGTAGAACATTTCTCTGGAAATCTTTCCGAAAAAGACGCATTAACTGACAAAAAAAAAAAGATTCAAAATACTTGAGAGACAACTGTTATTCTTGAAATACTTGTGCTAAAATGTAAAGAAAAATTCACAGTTTTATACCGTCAATAAACTAGGGAAATTTCTACGAGAACTCTGAAATCTCATTGCCGACATTAAAACTGACATGTAAATAGGCCTTATCACGGTTTTCGACGCTATTTTGACGAGTAGGCAAACAGGCTTGAAATGGAAATCCGATGTCAAATAATTTTCATAAAACATCGCTTCTGAAAAATTCATGAATTGGAAACTTTTGGCATTAGGAAAAGGATTTTAAGAAAAAAAATTGGAGGGATGTAACTGTGCCAGAAAGCGTCCAGTCGTGTTTTGAACTTTCCATACATTTTCCTGTATTTTTTTCCCGCGAACTATTTTTAGTAGCAGTTCACGACTGGTTCGCTTTGCAGACAAATGTATGGAAAGTTCAAAACACGACTGAACGCTTTCTGGCACAGCTACATCCCTCCAATTTGTTTTGCTAAAATCGTTTTCCTCGCGCTAAAAGTTTCCAATTCATGAATTTTTCAGCAGCGATGTTTTATGGAAATATTTTGACATCGGATTTCCATACAAACACTGTTATTTCAAGCCTGTTTGCCTACTCGTCAAAATGGCGTCGAAAACCCGTGGGGGTGTTCATAGTAAGATCATGCACATTCTAGTTCAAGAATTGTTAGTTCAAAGAAATATATTGTCTCGTACCTTGTATTTTTTGCCTCATTTCGTTTCTTAGAAGAATAAAAGGTAGTCAATTCACGGAACCAATGTCCGCCAGAATACGGAACTGCATCGAGTGTTGTCCGGTCACCGATGACCTATCCTAAGCTAGTAAGCTTTAGAGACTTAACTTTTTTTATATTGGCTTATTTGACCCACAAATGACCTGTGATGTTAAAAAAAAAAGGAAAAAAAAAAAAAGAAAGAAAAAAGAAAAGAAAAAGAAAAAAAAGAAAAAAAAAAGAAAAAAAAATAAAAAATAAAAAAAAAAATGAAAAAAAAAATGACCCCGGCCCCGACCCCGCGTTTTACTGACACCCAAAAGCCGTTTCCTTTCGAGTTCGCAGCGTCCTTCTCAAGCATGTTAAGGCATGGCTCAATGCCATGTCTGGGTAAAAATAGAAACAATTATTACTCTGCAGAAATTTACTGAAAGACCATCAAACTTGGCAGGGATACAGAACTTGATGACCTTGACTCAGTTCTAACCTCAGATGTCGAAAAAAAGATGTCACGTGACCGGTTATGATTGTTTCTTTGCTCAAAAAGGAAATAGAAAATAGGGTGCCGTGTTTATATATGATGAATATCGATTAGAACATTTTCCTTACTATATGGTTATGCCTCACATGAATCTGTCCTGAATGGTTGTTTTCAATATTTAGTTAACGGATTATTTAACAAAGTAGGTCACGTGACTTATTAAGAGCAATTCTTCAGGAAAGTGAAGCAAAGTTGGAAATGAAAAATTTTAACCCCTCTTCAATTTTTGTGTGTAGGTAGGTTACCTTGGGGGATGGACAAAAACAACCATATTTGGATCGGCAAATGTATCGTTGCCATGGTAACCGCACTATATGACGTCGGCCTTGGGACCATGTTTTGAGGAAAAGTTCCACTCTCAAAAAGTAAAAGTAAACGAGTCTGGTTCTCGAGTGCATGTGAACCAATTCAAATGAAATTCATACAGATGTTAGAACCACTCTCCCAGTTTATAAAATTTGCCATTACAATAATTTGGGTTTTATAAACAAGAAGAAAATGCTCGTCCTACTATGTTCCCTGTCAGCCATTTAGACAAGCAGGAAAAACAAGCACAACGATATTCGTTATTTCTACGAAAGTACTCTTTCCACATAAACCAAATTAGCAGCAGAGATTACATAGATATTGACCTTTCTAAATATCATAAAATCAATATGGGGAAAACTATACTCTGGCCATGGGTGTTGAAGACACCTGGGACAAATTGCAAAAAATTGCAAAATTGGTAATTTTGAGAGCTCTAGTGTTTAGCTCAAACAGGCTTTAGAGAGAGAAAATCAGCTTTAAAAGTATCTTTTATCATCTTGTCTGCTACCTACATTTAGTAAATAAGGTTTTGGCGAACAAATTTGATGAAATATAAATTGATACAGGGTTTTGGGAATTTCTTCAGGATGCTTTCGTCGCGTGGTTCTCTCCAGTATCTCTCCTTCGCACGTTCCGTCTTTTTGACCAAATCTAGCGCAGACTAACAGTTACTCCCATTGAATATCCAGTTTGCTGTGTTTCAGACCAGGGATGATGATACAAGTAGCCCGCACACACTTGACAAATAATAGTTGACAAAGTCCAAAACATGGTCGTAATGCTTGCGATTTGTGCCATCGGGCACCTAAATTCATCAATATTATTCAGCCAGGAAGTAAAGTAAATGTCTCGAGATCGATGTACAAAGCAAATGCATGCCTTTGAACAATCCAAAGTAACGTCTTTGGCTAAAATCGAGTCAGATATTGCGATAGTCGACAAGCAGGGGCGGGGCAGAAGACTCGTCAAATTTTCGTATCTGAATCATCCAACAAAAGTTGACGTCACATCCGGTCAAATTGGCGCTCAACAGCTTGTCTCGGCGTAGTCGAATGATGGCGTCCGGGTCGGGCATGATTTCTTCGGATTTTTGAACCATCCGTATCAGGAATTGTGAACTGTGGATATGAAAGATGTTGTAAAGATATTGCTTCGACTTCATGAGCAAGGGTTTTCCAAAGAAGTGATTTTTTTCTATTGTTTTGACGGAAAATACGAGACAGCTAAGCGTCGTGTCATGGCGAAAATTTCACACTCTCAAAACGAGTGGCGTTCAGACTTTTGGCTCTTGTGGCTTCTGATCGTCCGAAAGCTGAAATTTTAATAGCCTATCCCGTGTGCAACATAATGGAGGAGACATCGTCAGTCATAATTTGCAGTGTTAACATCGGGAACCTAATTATCACTCGACGTGAAGTGTTGGAAGCCTGTATCATTGAAGCTGTTCCAATTGTCTTCGTTGTAAGAGACTCGTAATCTTCCAGGTGAGTAAATGTGGTTATCTGCATTTCCAGTTCTTTTCTGCCGACGTGAGTACCTTTACATGTGGGCTTTAGAGTAATAAGTCGGTTTTGTGCTTCGTAGTTCTTTAATAAAGACGCAAGTGACGTTCAATTAATAAATAGCCATAGTAATTCTCTTATCTGAAATGCATTCATATCATGTTGTCCTGCCAGTGCAGGCTTGAGGAGGGGCTTGAGTCAGAAAATGTATCTGCGTGGCCTGGTTCATATTGCTAGTGTGAGACTAGTAACTCCATGGGAAGGGAGGGAGGGGGGGTCCTATGAGAAGCCCATTTAGAATACCAACACTACTGCTTAATACTATTATTCCCAGCGTTTCATGATCAGGGACCGCAGATAGAGGGTCTGTGCGGGCTTTTGCTACCCCCCCCCCCCCCCAAAAAAAAAAAAAAAAAAATGTATGATGAATGACTTAGTAAGTAATGAAATAAATTAAGAATGGAAAAAATCGCAAAGGAAATGGAATTAATTTTTAATGGAAAAAATTTACTGGCAAATATAGAGGCGTGGATAATTTAAGTAACAGACATTGTGATAAAAAGTTGCATGCAAGTGGCAATACTTTCGTTCAACAATGACCCACGAATGCTCTATTAACCTGACGATACTTAAAACAGTTATAAAGTTAAGAGAGAACAGACAGACCTTCTCTTCTTGACATTGCCAATGAATTTCCCGATCACAACAGATACGGAAAGCAATATGATGCACAGTAAATATCCGCCACTGCCTCATTACCCCTCACCATCTTCCTCTAATTTTTGGTATAATTTAATGGCAGCTCCGGGAAAATCCTTGGATTTCTGGATTATTTATAATTAAGGTTGATGACAGTATTACTACAGTGGGAAATATTCCAATGTATTGATGGTGAATTTAAAGAACTGATAAAAGGAGCTCGTGAAGATGGTTGCAATTACTAATTAATGTAGGCACTAGATAAATCCCGGCCTGGGTTCCAGGTGAGCATGAGGGCATTATTGGTAGTGGTCCTGAGTTAAAACTTAGTCGTATAGTCATAATTTTTTCTGTCTTTAGCTATTTTGGTTTAGCACCTCAATGCTCATGGTTGGTCATTCTTCTTCTTTCAAAGCCTTAGCAGGATGGGCTGCTAAAATTGGCTAGAACACAGCTCATTGGTTCCCACCCAGATTTCATCTAAATTTTTCCACTTTCCGGTTGTATTAGTACTTGTTTGGTTGAGCATTAAGAGTACCTAAAGTAGTGCAAGCACCTAAAGTGGTGCAGGGACCTCAACTAGTGCAAGAACCTTTAGTAGTACAAGCACTATAGCTGTTTATAGTCCTGTATAGCTGCCTATACCGCTGTATAGCTATATATAGCACTGTATAGCTGCATATAGCCCTGCATAGCTGTGTATAGCACTGTGTAGGTGTATATAGCACTGTATAGCTGCGTATATAGTGCTGTATAGCTGTGTATAGCACTGTATAGGTGTAAATAGCTCTGTATAGCTGCGTATAGCCCTGCATAGCTGTATATAGCGCTGTATAGGGGTGTATAGCTCTGTAAAGGTGTGTACAGCCCTGTAAAGGTGTGTATAGCCCTGTATAGGTGTGCATAGCCCTGTAAAGGTATGTATATCTCTTTATAGGTGTGTATAGCCCTGTATAGCTGTGTATAGCGCTGTATAGGTGTGTATAGCGTGGTAAAGGTGTGTATATAGTTCCACTTTATAGGTGTGTATAGCCCTGTATAGATGTGTATAGCCCTGTGTAGCTGTGTATAGTGCTGTATAGGTGTGTATAGCCTGGTAAAGGTGTGTATATAGTTCCACTTTATAGGTGTGTATAGCCCTGTATAGGTGTGTATAGCCCTGTAAAGGTGTGTATATCTCTTTATAGGTGTGTATAGCCCTTAAAGGTGTGTAATATATTATACCGGTGCATCCATGGCATTCTCCTATATAAGTGTGTTCTCCTATATAAGTGTGTATAGCCCTGTAAAGGTGTGTATAGTATGGAATATATTATAATATATTATATATACCGGTGCAACCATGGCATTCTCCCATGGAGTATATACCCAGGCTTACATGCATTTAAAAATCTATTGCCCACTTATCCATTGTTTGTCTTTGTAATCATATTTGGCAACAGCTGCCCAATAATGTAGCTTTTTCTTGTACATAGTTCCACTTTCTTCTTGTCAATGATGCAGATTAGTGGTCCGTTGGTAAAGTTGTAAAAATCTAGAAGTCCTATGGTTCATTGAAAATCAAAAAGTCAAAATAATATTATAACCATAGCAATAGTTCAAAAAACACACATCAGTTCAGTGACAGTAGACCTATGTAAGAAAAACTATAGGTGATGTGTTTTCAACTTTCTCTTCTTCATGCTTGTCAAGGATGCAAATGAGAGGCCTGCTGGTAAATTTCATATTAGTTCAATTCAAAGAAGGCTTAAAAATTCAATCACCACACCAAAACAACAAACCTCCCACCACCCCCCCCCCCCCCGCCCCGCCAAAAAAGGGGGGATTATATAAATGTATATATTTGTTAACCACCTGGGTGATAGCAGACCTCAAAATTAAGAAAATTTACTGGTGTGGGTGTTTTTAGTTCAATGGGTCTTGCATGAAGGGAAAGGGAAGGAAGTGGACAAATATGTTTGCATTATATTAATAGGGTTTATAAGTTATATTACCGTAGTTTAGAATTTTCCTTACCTACATGAAATTTTTAGGGATTTAATGTTTTTAATTTTTCTTTTTAATCATTTTATTTTTAGAGATTTAAACAAAAACTCAAAAGGAAAGAGACCGGCAAATCCCCCTAAAACGGCTAGAAAGGAAACAGACAGCGAACGGAAGAAAGCAGCAAGACTGGAAGAAACTGCGATGGCCATACAGTTAGCAGAAGCGGGGTTCTCATTAGAAGGCGGGACCCGGGTACCGGTACCAGGATACACAAGAGTCAGTACCTGCCTACTTTCAAACTGAACATAAAGAAATTCACTTCAAGTGTAATTTTCTGCCCAGCTACTCTCCTGTAGGTGCCCCCCTACTTCAAAACTTAATGAAACCCCTGCTGAGAAGACAAGGAGGAGCTTGTAAAAAGGGAAACAGGGATTGTGGCACTTGAGAGAAGAGTCAAGAGACAAGAAGAGTCAGTTAAAAAGTAAAGCGAACAAATTAAAAAAAAAAAAAAAAAACAGTAATGGAGGCCCAGTGGGTGGCTGCCCAGCTAAGGCATATGGCTGGTCAGCTTGACAGCTTGGCTGACCAAATTTTGGATCATAGGAATACGTCAATGTAATCAAACATGATGCTGTACACCAATGTGAAAATTATTGTCAGCAGACATTTATTAGACTTTGACACAGTAAATTATAAAAAATCATATACACTGTAGCTAAGTGGCCATTGCAGTTACTCCCGGTCTTGTCGCATTCTTCCTTTTGCTGTCTGTTTCCTTTCTTGCCATCTCAGGGGGATTTGCTGGTCTCTTTCTTTTTGAGTTTTTAAATCTCTAAAAATAAAATAATTAAATCGAAAAATTAAAAACATTAAATCCCTAAAAATTTCATGAAGGTAAGGAAGATTCTAAACTATGGTAATATAACTTATAACCCCTATTAATATAATGCAAACATATTTGTTTGGAATTGGAATTTTATATAAACTTAGATACTATGTCTCTATGAATACGCTTAAACAACTATACTATACGCTCATATATCCATATTGAAATTACGGGTCAATGAGCTGGGGTACTACATGCCAAACAAAATCTAAAAAGATAAAAATAAGCCATATTACTGCCTTCACTGCATCTTCTTTGCACACAAAAGAGATAATGCAACATTTTACTCTATTAGAAATCCTTAAGCTAGAGAACATTTTTAAGTTGAAAATTGGTTTCCTTCTGCATAAATTACAATACAATAAAAAAAAAAAACACCCACTGTACTCCATGATCTTGTTTCCCTAGCTTCTGATATCCATAAATATAATACCAGATTTGCCACTAGTCAAAACCTGTACAGACCATTTTCTAGAACTAATTATGGTTTAGCACGGTTTAGAGTAGTGGCATCACAAACCTGGGAAACAATTCCAATGGAAGTTAAGTGTCTGCGCCACAATGTCTTTAAGAAGAAATACAAACTTTTTCTACTTGATAGCGAAACATTAAATATAAAATAAAAAAAATTTAACGTATACTATATACTTATATATTTGCTGTAAACACTTTTTTCCTTACTGTTGTATTTTCATCTCCCAAGCCTAATTTAACTAGCAGAGCTCTTCAACCAGTATTATAAATTCTACTTTCCCCTATTTTATTTAATTGCACTGAGGTATTTTACAATAACTGTCCAAATTCCGGTGCGCTGATTGGCTCATAGCTATTGTCTATAAAAGTACAGACAATAAAAATGACGTCAGATGTAACGCGCACGCTTTTTCAATGGAAAAAATTGCCAATTCCGCTCGTACTTTTTCCATGTTATTGTAAAAAACAAATTGGCAGCAGTTTTCTATGGTCTATACTCTTAGCATACCTCAGTGACTATCGCATAACGCGCAATCTGATTGGCTACACAGGTGCTGTCTATCGATAGACGGCAGTTTGTCAGAGTGCGCGCGATTTAGCATGCATCATTGCACAAATATATCAAAGTTTATGAAATAAAAATATTTTTTTGCTTCATAGATCGATCTTTGAGGTATGCTAAAACAATTATTAGATGGCTCGCTCTCGGTTTCTATCGCCTTTGATAGTTGGCGAGGGGCGAAACAGCTGATAGAAACCTCAAGCTTGCCATCTAATTGTTAAATAGACCATAAAATGACACCATAAAATGTCCAAAACTTGGCGGTGAAACCACTCACCTGTGGCTCGTGGTTCCACTTGGGTTTTGAACATTGTTTGACATCATTTTATTGTCTATAAGAGTATAGACCATAGAAAACTGCTGTCGATTTGTTAAGTGGCCAACACGAAAGCCTTGCTCCTTTGACCACTATGCACTTCTTCCGTAGAAGGTAAAATCATTCAATAAAGTGCTCTGCACGTTTAATTTTTTCTTACTATAAAATATATTGTATTTCGTTGTAATAAGTGTGAATAAAATTGAATTGAATTCAATTGAATTGTCCACTTGCTTCCCTTTCCCTACCTGCAGGACCCATTGAACTAAAAATACCCACACCAGGTGGTTAATAAATATATATACATTTATATAATCCCCCCCCCCTTTTTTTTGGCGGGGCAGGGGGTTTGTTGTTTTGGTGTGGTGATTGAATTTTTAAGCCTTCTTTGAATTGAACTAATTTGAAATTTACAAGCAGGCCTCTCATTTGCATCCTTGACAAGCATGAAGGAAAGAAAATTGAAAACACATCACCTATAGTTTTTGTTACATTGGTCTACTGTCACTGAATTGATGTGTGGTTTTAGAACTGACTGTGTGGTTATTGAACTTTTGTCTTTTCATTGAATTGAACAGAACTCAATATTCCTTGTCAAAATGAACTTTGAATTTCATTGGTTCAAAGGAGACAATGTTATTTGAACTTAATGTATGGGTCAATTACTGCTGCTACATAACCTCCAGGAATTTGCAAATATATATATATATATTTTTACTTTATGTTATCTTCCCCAACCTTGGACACAGAAAAAGACAATTCCCCACCCTTAAATATTTGGCACCAACTAACATAACTGATATAACTGGTAAATAATTATATGATGAACAAGTGACATTGTCAGCCATAACGAGTTTTCAAAGTCCATTTGGCCCTCCATGTGTCCTTTGATAACCCAAAGAGGACTTCAAAACAAGGTAAGAACATCAGTCATGCCACTTGTCTGTGGCTTGTGGCATACTGTTTGTTCGTACCACAATTTGATGTCACAGGTGCATAATTATAGTGCAAATAATATAGTGCAAATGTATAAAAGCCTTAACCCATGAGCACCCAAAGTGGTGAGAGTGCAGATGAGATAAAGGGTGAAGGGGTTGTTTCTTTCAATACTTGAGAAATAATGTCATTCGCAATAATGCTATTTAATTTATTGTTTAAGATGGCTTGACATCAATAACTTTAACAACTGTCTCACACTAGCTTTAGCAATATGAACCAGGCCAGGCAGATACATTTTCTGACTCAAGCCCCCCTCAAGCCTGCACTGGCAGGACAACATGATATGAATACATTTCAGATAAGAGAATTACTATGGCTATTTATTAATTGAACGTCACTTGCGTCTTTATTAAAGAACTACGAAGCACAAAACCGACTTATTACTCTAAAGCCCACATGTAAAGGTACTCACGTCGGCAGAAAAGAACTGGAAATGCAGATAACCACATTTACTCACCTGGAAGATTACGAGTTTCTTACAACGAAGACAATTGGAACAGCTTCAATGATACAGGCTTCCAACCCTTCACGTCGAGTGATAATTAGGTTCCCGATATTAACACTGCAAACTATGACTGACGATGTCTCCTCCATTATGTTGCACACGGGATAGGCTATTAAAATTTCAGCTTTCGAACGATCAGAAGCCACAAGAGCCAAAAGTCTGAACGCCACTCGTTTTGAGAGTGTGAAATTTTCGCCATGACACGACGCTTAGCTGTCTCGTATTTTCCGTCAAAACAATAGAAAAAAATGACTCCTTTGGAAAACCCTTGCTCATGAAGTCGAAGCAATATCTTTACAACATCTTTCATATCCACAGTTCACAATTCCTGATACGGATGGCTCAAAAATCCGAAGAAATCATGCCCGACCCGGACGCCATCATTCGACTACGCCGAGACAGGCTGCTGGGCGCCAAATTGACCGGATGTGACGTCAACTTTTGTTGGATGATTCAGATACAAAAAAAGTGCCAGGCGCTATGGAGTGTTCTCCCCCGCCCCTGGTCGACAAGCCAAGAAACCAGGAGGGAGAGGTCAACTCGTGGGCTCGGCTGTCCGGATGATACGGGCCATCGTGACGTCACTTCCTGTGAAGCGCGGGAGTTTGTACAGTTTCGAAAATGGCGCTGGTGATTTTGTTGAATCAAACGACTTTTTTTTCCAGCCAGGCTCCGGATGGGGCTTGTTTTCTTGCTGAATAGATTTTTAATCTTCTTTTCTCGATATAGGTAAGTGTTCATTTATTTTCAACCCATTAATTATGCTGAAATTATTGCAGTGAAGAGTTACGTGTACTTGCGCTGATCGGAAAAGCTGAGATTGTCCGCGCCAGAAAAATTACATCTTATTAATTATACAAAGTACTGGTGAAACAGACATTTGGCTCGGGACGAGGTCAAATCTTAGTGAAAACGTTCCAGTTGAGATTAGTAAGTTATATTCGACTGTAAAAATGATCAGTGCGTTTGTTTCGCCGAGTGAAAAACAGTGAAAATTATAAGTTTGTGTTTATTGCTGAAACTTGACCTGAAGTTATAGAATTTGCCTCTAACATTATTAAAATAATTGATAGATACAAAATGATGATTCAAAGGAGTTTATTTTAATTTACCCATGCCATTTAACCTTTGTAAAGAAGACTTTTGCTGAGCAACCTAGAATTTTTGAAAAGCTTGCAAATATGCGGACGCCCGAGGAAACAGACTTTCTTTTGAACTGATAAGACAACTGATAATTACTTTTTGCGAGAAAATTCTCGAAATTTCACACCAAATCGTGTACTCCTGACTCAGTTTTCTGCCCAAACATATTCACAATAATTTCAGCTTTCTCTAGATCTCTAATACGGAGACATTTTGTCATAAAAATAAACTTATGATCCACAAAACAAATAAGCAAGGCGACGATAAATGCTGTGTTTCAGTTGATTTACATTAGTAAGATGATGAAAGAGTTGAAGTTGAGTTAAACTTAAGTACTAGTCCAGTGAGTAATTGAACCCTCCTTATGTATTCCAAACCTGTGAGAAAAAAACTTGTGCATTGCCCCTAGAATTTTGATGTTTAGATACAGAATGTTTGGGCTATTTTGCCTTGAAGCTGGCGTCAGCCGCTCGGCCTCGCACGGAAAGTCTTGTCATATTTTCCTGTTTTTGTGACATAATTAAGCAAAAAAAGCAAACCCCATTGCCCATTAACAATTACCAACTGGCAAATTACTTAGTACTGAAGGGTTCTTTACAACGTAGCTTTTCCGATAGCTGGAGAAAAAAGTGTTTTCGCCTTTCTTTTCGTGAGCGCTCGGCCAGACAGTACCGGAGAAATGCGTTTAAACCCACTGATCATTTTTATCAAGTTATAAGATAATTGTTTTTAATGGCCAATCGAAAGCTCATAACCACAGTAAGATGTCACTTTTCCCTCCTTGTTAAATTCTTTTGGATTCTCAAGTTATCTTTCTTCAAAGAGGCGCAGGCTGTCACTGTTTTGTCGCATTTGCTATAAACCAGTGTCAAACTTTTGCGTGTTCTCTTACTTGAAATATTAACTTCATGAGCGATGATGCTGTTTTCATGTATTATGGTAATAGGTTAATACATAGCTATGATTCTTTGATGGCCTGGCGTAGAATTATTTGACTGATCATCCAAGAAAAAAATTGGGCGAGGTTGTAGTTTATCAATCATTCAAACTTCCCGGGTTTTACAGGAAGTGACGTCACGATGGCCCGCATCATCCGGACAAGCAATCCGATTGCGAAAAGCCGAAGTTGACCCCTCCCTCCTGCAAGAAACTGAACGCATAGGCCGGAAGTCCGAGAGGCACGACTGCTGACCGGATGTAACACAATGTAATGGGATGTAACACCGGATGTATGTGTAATGTATCCTCTTGTGATGGGGTTGTTTTTCAATGGCAATGGTGAAGAAAGCCAAAAAAAAAAAAGAAAAGAAAAACAGAATAACCGAATGAAAACAAAAACAAAGGAAATGAAGCTGAACTGAAGCTTGGGCGGAAAATTGAACGCAAGATCATAATAGCCACCCCCCCCCCCCCCAAAAAAAAAAAAAAAAAAAAAAAAAGATTGCTCTTTAGACTGTGAAAATGCAATTAAAAATTGAGTTATGATAAACTATTCGTGACAAGAGAATGAAAAATTCGCGCGTGAAATCTTATAATTATTTACCTGCACGGCAAAGAATAAGATCCATTTCGTCGCTGATTTCATCACGGCTTATACTAAGTCCGTAGGCTTGCACGTGCCTGGAAATATCCCTTTGACATTGGCTGAATTTTATATTGTTTCCACTGCACTCACAAACTGAAACGTCCCTTTTGAGATTTGAAAGAGACCAACTTTCCATTGTACCGACCAGGATATTTTCCTTCGCACGACGATATGCAAATTTCCCTTACAGTGTTTTTGATCGACGGCACAAATTTACGTCCGGTCACCCCTCCCCCACCAAAAAAAACAACAGCAAAAAATAAATAAATAGATAAATAAATAAATAAATAAACAGAAAGAATGCCAAAATTTAGGCAGGTATTAGGTACTGAATGTGAAAATTTATCGGCTTGAAGAGGACTTATTTATTTCTGGAGGAGAGGTGGGTCAAAAAATCCAACTTCGTAACTTCTAATGTGTACGCTAATGCCCCAGATCAGCGACGTATCTTACATGCAGGCCATCCTTAACATCCAATAAGCAATGAATTAAAACAAACAAACAAACAAACCCAGGAAACATGGGCGGCTTATGTGGTTGCGTAAAACGACTAGTGAAGCGCTTTTATTTTGTCCTCTTTATTCACCACTGTAAAACAGTCATAAAAGCGGATCAAAAGTCGTCCTTTTATCCCCCTATCAATGATAAATTGTACCAAAAATATCTAAGGAAGAGATAATGCCATTGCGACAATTAGCCGAAGCTACAAAAACAAACAAACAAAAAACGCGTATATCGCATTTAAAACTACATCCAGTCAGCAGTTTTGCTACTCGCATTTCTGGTCTACATATATTTGGTCGTAAACAGGTCGTAAACAACGATTTCTTCGCTTCTCTACCATGCATCACGGAATGTACGGCTCGATTTAGCCAAAGACGTTATTCAGAATCGTCGCAAACATGCATTTGCTCAGCTGTGATCTTGATGCATCTATTTAACTTCCTGGATGGATTGTATTGATGAATTATTTCGATACTCGACACACGACTGTGTTTGACCTGTTAGACTGTTCTTTATTCGGGTCAATGCATCATCATCTTTGGTTTAAAAGAAGATGTTCGGCGAGGCCAGGCAGTTAGATTTGTCCTTTCCGCTAGAGTCTGTGCAAGATTTGGTCAAGAAAATGGAGCGAGCGAACTGAAGAGAGACCCATCCTATACGACAAAAGCATCCTGAAGAAATTCCCAAAAGTTGCAAGGTAGACTTTGTTTTGATTTATATTTCAGCAAATTCGTCGGCCAAAACCTAATCAATCAAATGTAGATAACAGAGAAGATGAATGAAAAAACCTCTGAAGCTGATATTTACTATCTAAAGCCTGTTTGAACCAAATACTGGAGCCCTCAACATTTCCAATTTTGCAATTTTTTGTAACCTGCCTCGGAGGTCTTCAACACCCATGGCCAGAATATAATTTTCCCCAAATAGATTTTATGATATTTAGAAATTTCAATATCTATGTAAGCTCTGCTGCTAATTTGGTTTTTGTGGAAAGAGTACTTTCGGAGAAATAACGAATATGGTTGTGCTTGTTTTTCCTTCTTGTCAAAATGGCTGACAGGCAACATAGTAATACGACCAAGGTCGTCTTGATTATAGAACCCAAAATACTACAACAGCAAATTTTATAAACTGGGAGAGTGGTTCTACCATCTGTATGAATTTCATTTGAATTGGTTCACATGTACTCAAGAACCAGACTCGTTTATTTTTACTATTTGAGAGTGAATTTTTCGGTCAAAACTTAGACCTCAGGCCGACGTGATCAAGTGCGGTTTCCATGGCAACGACGCACCTGCCGATCCAAATATGGCTGTTTTTGTTCATCTCTCCAGGTAACCTACCTCCACACAAAAAATAAAGGGGGGTTAAAAATTTTCATTTTCAACTTTGCTTCACTTTCCTGGAGAATTGCTCTTAAACTTCCTAATAAATTTTTAATTAAACCAAAACCTATGCCATTCAGGACAGATTCAGTTACTATACGATAGAAGTTACAATCACGCATGCTAAGCTCCGTGTCACAATGAACCATTCTTTTCCCATCTGACAAATTGTTTTGAGCGCAACTGTGACGTCATCAAACACGTGACCACTATTTTTATGCCTTAAGGAATATAAGGTCGCTGTAATATGTCTATTACAAACTTATGGCCACTCATTATTCAAGTTTTACCGTAACTGTCAAACAAGCAAAAGTAGAGAATACATATACACACATCGATGTTACACTGTACTGATTCACCATGCTTCCAAAAAACAGACAGAACGTTCAGCTTATCGATGTTGATGTAATCGCGCACGCGTTTTTCAGCTGGTGTATCGTGTTTTCTATCGACTCTGTAATTTTCAAGTTCTCTTTAACGTCTACACGTTTTTTAGTGGTGTTTACCTTCTGGTTTCTGAATCGAATGACCTATGATCCATCAACTACATTCGCTTGCCTACCATTGGATGAAATGCGTCACGTGACTAGCATACTCCAAATAAAAGCGGATGATGTCATCAAATGATATTATTCAGAATTCAAACTTCGAGACGTACGTTAAGAAAATACCAAACTACCCTTAGTGTAAACATTGCTTTAACAAACGTCTCTTGTTTAATAATCCCCCGGCCTGATCCCCCCTCAAAACGCACGTCGACTTATTACCCGTAAAAAACTATGTAATTCAACCCTCGGATTGCGATTTAGTTTTAATAAAGCATCTATCTATCTATCTATCTATCTATCTATCTATCTTCTATATATATATATAAAAAAAGCCCGGGTCCGTCGTTGCAGTGCAATAAAGTTGGCAGGTGAAAATAGAAAGAAGTTGTTTGAAAACTTCAAGAAAAATTGGAAGAGTGTTTTTTTGTTGAATGAAATAAGCACAACAATATGCTAGACGTAAAGGCGAGGCCAGAAACACTAAAATTTCAACACGCCACATACGGGGCTTTCCCTTTGTTTGGTTTGAAGGTTGCGGATATTTTTCCTCGGAAATTTAATATCTTTTTCTTCTAACTCACAGTTTTAATCTTACAGAGCTTTGCTGTCAAAGAAGTGTTCGCCTCATGGAACATTTAAAGGCCACGAACAAAAGATTTTTATACATTTTTGCCCCAAGTAGCTGTCGAGGTTATTAGCCTGCACGGGTCGCTGCGAACGGCGGCACTAGCGAAACTAAGATTTTGTATGTCTTCAATACCAGGCCTTCCTTGCTGATTTCACTGCATTTTCCGCTCGGCCAAACAAAGGTTCATAATTCTAGTGTTTTCTCTCCTTATGATTTCAAAATTTCTTGTTAAGCGGAGATAAAACCATTAGGTTCCGTACTTTTAAGAATTTTATCATTCTATAACGAAAACATGCGGTGGTTTGATCTGTCCCACAAATTCCTTCTCTTTACAGATTTTCTTCGTAAGGAGCGCTAACCTTTTGGGATAACACAAGCAAACAGCAGAATAACTTTCAATCTTCAGTATCAATGCTTTACGTATGTTTTCTGTTCTGCTGTTTGGGAGAATTAGTATATTGATGCCAAACAAGAGAGGATCCAAAACATTTTATCTTTGGTGAACAATTGCTGTCTTCTTATTACCTGTATGTTTGATCTTGTAGTGATATTGTAAGGAGAAATGACACTTAGACGACATTTTCATGCCTCAAATCTTCAACAGACTTTTTAACCCGAAAATTATCTTCTGAGCTCTGCTCGGGATATAAAATAAGCCAGCAATTCGACTGATAATCGAAGTGAGAGAAAAGTCGAAACTGAAGAATAAGCCGGTTGAGTGGAAAAAGGAACTTTCGTAAAACGTAGACATATGTAAATTTAACATTCTGTGACGCGCGGGGTGAAAAAAAATTAACTTCAAATAAATAAATAAATAACGAATTATATATCGTTTTAAACCCTTTTGCTAATATTTTGTTGAATTCTATCACCATGCGTTTCGCCGCACAAAGGTTGATAATTCGGTTGCTATTCTCTCTTTATATTTCAAAATTTTCTATATGGTTGTTTAATGAAACCCAGAAATTCTCTCTCAGAGAACCCAACGAGAAAACGTAGAAAAATCTTATTTCCCAGATTTACTAGCTGCTGTTTGCTTTACGAAAATACTAGCCAACCTTTTTTTTTTTTTTTTTTTCACGTTTTGGCATTTTTATCTTTTCGGGAACAAAAGAGGTTAGTTTTACAGTGTAACGAAATTTTGACCTAGTATTTTGCCGAAGAAAACTTTAGTTTTTGGTTGTTGTTGTTGTTGTTGCTGTTTTAAACTAAATCTGAATTTCTGAGGTGATTTACAACTTCCAAACAGATTTTCACCGAAAAAAACCGTTGGGTCGGCCCGTGACCCTTCACCTCTTCAAGGGTTTTTTATGTAACGAGGGCTTACTAGAAATTTTGGAATCACACAAGCAAGCAGATTTTTACAGTGAAAATAAATGAAAGATTTTAAGACGACTGTATTGTTATATTTTTTTAGTAGAATGAATGTTATAATTCCATCAAGGGCGGCACCCAACGGTTCACAGTTTTGTGGTTCGGAGGGAGTTGATCGCCTCAGTGGGGAGCAAATACATCCATCGTTAAAAAGTCGAATAAAGGTCAGCTATCATTTTCGTGGCTTAAATTTTCAGCTAAAGCATCCAAAAAGATCAATCTGTATTTCTAACATTTCACTTGAATACTCATTTCAAAGGAGACAAATTTGTTTTGGAACACAGGAGCCAACATTTGAAGTATTTTGCTTAAATTTTCTCGTTGGGTGTCGCTGTGCTATACTTGACTATCAGAAATGCAACAATTTTTTAAAATATCTTAAACTTACCACGATGTCTCTTACAGTCACAAATTGTAGCAATGCGCAATAATCGTAATACACACGGTACGTCGTGGCAAGAAAAAGGTCGCTTATTAACAACAATAAGAACTCGAAAACAAAAGACACCTTAAACTCGAAAAGAAAATACGCAATGTTAGGAAATGATGCACGTAAAACTCGAAAACGAAACACCCAAGGCTCGAAAACCATACATCTAAAAATTCGAATACAAAAATCCATCGCTAAACAATATAGCTAAAAACTAAAAACCTAACTACCGAGCTGTCGCTGCGACTGGTGTCTTAAGTATTACAACAATATTGTTTTCCTCTTTTTGTGGGTCATTCTCCCAGGGTTCTGATTACTGCATAATTTAATTCTTCAACATTAACTCATTACGGCCTCACTATCAGCGTATATATTCTCACTGCTCTACGTATGTTTTCTATATTGCTATTTGGGACACTTTATTTCGATGTTATCTTTGCTGATCAGTTAGTGTCTTCCTATGACCTGCACGGTTGATCTTGTAGTGATATTGTAAGGAGAAATTAAATCAGATCAAAATGATGTCCAAAAATTGAGCTTCTGTATTTTCAATGCCTACAGTTTATTCAATTCTTCAAAATTTACGGCGTTTTTATACACTTGTCTGAGTAATCGTTGACATAAATAAAAAGATACTTAATTACATACACTACCTCCAAGGAAAGGATGAACATTCTATGGTAAAACAATCCCTAAGAAAATCTGTTGACCTTCATTATAGCGGTCAAACTAGTTTTTACTCCAGTCTCATGAAGACGAGTGAATACTATAATTTCCCTAACTTTAATTATTACACATTGAATGAAAATAACATCAAACAATATATAGATCTTACAAAAACGAAACATATCTCTTATTGGCACTAAACCCTTCAACACTCACAAAAACTCAACTTTTATTACACAATCAAAAAAACTTATGGCCCCTCTGCTTACCTAGATCTTGCTTTCTCTTCTTTCAATTTCAAAATTTATTATCAAACGTAGCAAAAACCATGAAGTTGCGTACCGGGTTAATTTATGTAGTTCCGAGTATCCTTTAACAAAAACATGTCGTTGTTCGATCGATCTCACAAATTCCCTCTTCACAGATTTTCTTCGTTACGAGGCTAAATAGACTTTTTGGTATCACTCAAGCAAACAGCCTTTTGCAGTGAAATCAAATGAAAGATTTTGTAGCTTTTTGTTGTCAGTGGAATGAATGTTTTAGTTTCATCGTGGGCGGCACCCAACGGTTCATTTCGGTTGATATCTAGTCTGTTCGGATGGTGCTGATTGCCTCTCAAAGTCGGATTTAGTAAAACATCTCAAGTTTTCTTCGGCAAAATTTCAGCTACAAAATGTCGTGACACTGGAAAACGTTATCCTCTCGT